>NW_024470654.1:40000-169340 GCF_017639515.1 Carcharodon carcharias
GTGACATGGAAAGTATGACAGGACCTGCTTCATGACAGCAGGAAGGCAGGTCGCAAACTTCCGCTCAGCCCGCCAGTGGCAGGCTGCTTTGCATCAGTTGGCGGGGAGCTCATTGTAATTCATCAGCGTATATTTAAAAGGTCATCCCACCAGTCTCTGGGAACCCCGAGTATCATCCGTCTACACCGACGGGAAAGCAGGTCGATGTGTTTCACAACAGCACACAGACCACGTGTGCTTGGCGGCTTTCAATTTGGGGGAACTGAGGTGAGTGAGCAGCAGCGTTCTCCAAAGCTCGACTATTGTTTACGGGCCCCGGGGTGGGGGAAACTGACTCCTGGCCCCTCGGGAGACCGCTGAGGGGTGGAGAGGGTGATCAGGTGCTGCATCCCGTGCACTGGCAATCGAGGTGGGGGAAGAGTAAGCGAGGGAAATGGCCACACATTGGGACACCTATACAAACTGACCCTGCCTCTGCAGCTAAGACAGATCAGGCGCAGCCACAGGGATATGACTGGGGTCAGGCTCCTAGCCTGCCCACCCATGCAAGCATTATAGAGGCACCAAAGGGTCACCAAGCTCTTCGTACCTTACCCCACCTCACCTAGGGCCCCCAGCACAGATTTCGAGTCCGCCACCACTTTACTGGACCGTGGAGCAGTTGGACTGCAGGCGTTGTACAATCTCCTCACCAACGCTGGCCATGTAGCGGTCACTGCTGGCGATGCTCACAGCCGCCTGCAGTCTCAGCATCCTGGTTAGGACCAGTGACCCCCATGTCCCAGGTTGACAGGGCAACCAAGCAGCGCACTCATCTCTGGCCATCTGAGGGGTGACCAGCTCTCTCTGGGAAGCACTAAGAGGCGGTCACACAGGGCCAGGCAAGGTGATCAGTACAGCCATGACAACCACGTCTCTCTCTCTTTCATGTTGCAGGAGGACCACATCAGGATCATGGATCCTGGTGATTTAGCCGTGTGCCTGATGGCCCACAGAGACTGTTTAAAATGTAGGAGAGAGTGACTGAGACTCCTGGCTGTGTAAAGGCAGGAGCAGCAACCTCATGGAGAAGGGGCAGCAGGAGCCCAGGAGTGACAGTGAACCCTGGCTGGTCAGCGCCCAGTGACACCCAGGGTCTATAGACGCCACCTGCCATTCCTGCAGATGACTGAGAACCAGTGTCACTGACGGCTACACATGTCTAGGGAGCTGGTCGCTCACATCTGCCATTTACTGCAGGACTTGGCGCCAAGGGGACATGGAGGGCATCCACTGCCAGTGGCTGTGAAAGGGACTGCGGTGCCCAATTTCTAAGCCAGTGGCTCCTTTCAGGGCTCCACAGGTGATCTCTGTGGTATTTCACAATCCGCCCCCCGCAAATACATCCATGAGGTCACGGATACATCTTCTCCATGGCAACAACTTTGTGCATTTCGCCTGGGACCGGACAGCCAGGATACAAGGGCCATTGGATTTGCCCTGATCTCGGGATTCCCACAGGTGCAGGGTGTGATTGACAGCACCCATGTGGTGCTCAGGTCTCCATCGCTACACTCAGTGACTTCATCAACCACAGGGGCTTCCACTCACTGAACGTGCAGCTGCTGTGCGACCACCAGAAACACATCCTGTAGGTGTGCACACGGTTTCCAGACAGTGTGCATGACGCCTACAGCCTGAGTCACTCACAGACCCCTGCAGCCTTCCAGAGTCCATAGAGGCTGCAGGGTCAGCTCCTTGGGGACAAAGGCTACCCACAGAGGCTGTGGCTGATGACACCCGTGTGGTGGCCTCAGACTGCAGCAGAGCGATGCTGTAATGAGGCTCATGCTGCAACTCACAACTTGGAGCAGACCATCGGGATGCTGAAGATGTGGACCGGTCTGGTGGAACCCCTGCAATACAGTTACACATTGTCATCCGCTGCACTCAGTGCTATTTTTTTAAAATGAAGTCTCCCCACTCTCTGCACTCTTTTCAAATGAAGTATCCCTGCTCTATTTAAAATTAAGCCTCCCCACTCTATTTAAGATGAAGTCTCCCCACTCTCCACACTCTTTTTAAAATAAAGTCTCCCCACTCTCCAAGCTCTTTTTAAAATAAAGTCTCCTCACTGTCCCCTCTCCTGTTAAAATGAAGTCTCCCCACTCTCCAAGCTCTTTTTAAAATAAAGTCTCCTCACTGTCCCCTCTCCTGTTAAAATGAAGTCTCCCCACTCTCTCCACCCTTTTCAAATGAAGTCTGCCTGTTCTCTGCACTCTTTTTAAAATGAAGTCCCCTCACTCTCCGTGCTTTTTTTGAAATGAACCCTCCCCACTCTCCACACTCTTTTTAAAATGAAACTTTGAAAATGTGACCTACCCACCTGCCTGTTGCGCCCATGTGATGCTCTGAAAATCACAGACAGTTGGTGTCTTAAAGGGCCTTAACTGGCCCGTTAATTAATGGCCTCCATTTTCATCTCGTGATCCCAGCCAAATATCGTCATGGTGCGCGGTGATGTCGGGACACACACCTGACATCATCGCGTGTCGTTTTACATTCCAGCATGTTGGGCGCGTGCCCACCAGTCAAGGGTAACATTCTGGCCCTGATGTATTACAACTAGCTCCCCGCTGAATGATGGACTAATTTACCCACACTATAAAGATTTGTTTTAAATAAAAAGTTATGGGGTCAATACAGGCCTTGAAATGATGCCTGTTGTTATTACCTGGAAGGGCTGTGCCTGTATTACACAGGTTGCCATCACAACAGTTGACAGTAGCACTGACTTGCATTCCGAGTTGTGGAATGTCGTTGACTTTGCAAACGCTCTGGGTTGCACAACCTTTGATTTGTATGAATGACCCTTCTGTTGAGAACACAAACACAGAGTAATTTATAGCAAGTCTGATGTATTAATTCACAAATTGAATAATCTAAAGATTTAAATTCATCTCACCGTCACTGCAAGATAACAGCAACTGCACAGTATGAAAAACACAAAGCTGAAATTTCAATATAATTAAAACAAATTCCAAAGACTGGGATTGGAGTTCAGATCGGACTCACAAATCCAGCATTACACATCCCTCACTATTTCTCAACAGAATTGCTGAAATGAAATTGGTCACATTTCAAATAAACGTTCAGCTGGATACTGACTGACTTCCTGAGTGAGTGGAATCACCACTTTCCCTCTCTCTGCACACAGAAAGACACTAAACTAGATTGGAGAGGTTTGAGAGGATGGGGAGAGGGACCGAGTGTGGAGAGAGAGAAGAGGGTGAGGAGGGGATGGAATGAGGAGAAGGAGGGAATGGGGAGGTGGAGGAGGGGACTGGGAGAGACTGGAGATGGGAGGTGAATGGATAGGGAGGAATGGGGAGGGATGGGGAGAGGGTGGAGAGGGGAGGCAATGGGAAAAGGGAGGCTTTGGGGGGAGGGAGGAGTTGGGGATAGGGAGGGCTTCGGGTGGGGAGGGGAGTAGGAGGGGAAGAGTTGGGGAGGGGTTGGGGAGAGGAAGGGTATCAGGAGGGGTTGGGGTGAGGGAGGGGGTGGGATGGGGTGAAGGAGTCGCTAGGGGCACGGCAAGTTCTGGAGCACAACCCTTCAGTACTATTGCTGGAATATTGTCAGGGCCCATAACCTTTGCAGTGTCCAGTGCCTTCAGCCGTTTCTTGCTATCATGTGGAGTGAATCGAATTGGCTGAAGACTGGCATCTGTGATGTTGGGAACTTCCGGAGGAGGCTGAGATGGATCATCTGCTCGGCAATGTTCAACATGGAGGAGTACTGATTCATCAGCTGAGGAGATGTGGGTATGGGGAAATCAGCTGGATGCTTCCTTGCCCATGTTTGACCTGATGACATGAGACTTCATGGAGTCCAGATTTCATGTTGAGGACTCCCAGGGTAACTCCCTCCTGACTGTATATCACTGTGTCACCACCTCTGCTGGGTCTGTCCTGCTGGTGGGACAGGACATACCCAGGGATGGTGATGGTGGGTGTCTGGGACATTGTCTTTAAGGTATGATTCCGTGAGGATGACTATGTCAGGCTGTTGTATTATGATCCCAGTTGATGTTACTACCAGGCAAGCCAGATCCTAGGGTGGAACCTGGCTTTATAGACCCTAGTTTTTATTTTTTGTTTAGAGTCATTGAGAGTGGCTACTGAACAGAGTCACAGGAGTCTGCTGTTGAACTTTTAACAGAAGAATAAGACATTTATTAAACAAGATGAACTATATAACAATACTTCTTCATTCACAACCTTTACCTTTTACAGATATACAGATGTGAAAGGATAACACACATTACAAAAGCTATCTTATACTGTAAAGTTCCCAGAAAGGACACAGCCCACACCCTGAAACCAAGTCACAGCTATCACCTCAGTCAGATACTATGGATCTCTCCTCAATGCTCTCCTCAATCCCCAGATGCTTGTCACATTGTTAGCCAACCGGTCTCACTGAAATCCAGCTTTCACACAAAATTTTCCAATCTCTACACTCAAAGGACTCACTTTGGAATCTTCTCTCAAACCTGTGGTTTCTTTCAGGCACCTTCCACAAGAGGCCGCATCCAGGATTTCAAACTCTCCTTATGTTCCTCTCCCCTGCATTCAAACTTCCTTCCATGCACCGTTACTGACTCCGCCATGCCAACAGAACACCGCTGCTTCACATGCCCATAGTAAAGAGTACAGACCTTCTGCTGTCGCCATGGATCCCCCAGCTATATCGCTTTAAATCTGTGTGCTGCAGCTTTCTACACTTTAACCTTCGAGCTCAGAGCCTTTCCCTCTGCTCCTTACTTTCACTTCCACAGAACAGACCTTTCCCAGATACCTGTCCTTATCCTTTAACGAGACCGTCACCTTGGGACCTTTCCTGTTCCACTCCCCTGGATTTGGAGACTCTCTTTTTTAGTTTCTACTCCTGTTTCCAGCTTCTCCTAGCAGCAGGCTTCACCTTTAGTTTCGGACTGGTCCCTCAGGGGTCTAACTTCTCTGGGATTCTGGCTTCAACTGAACAGAAACTGCTTTTTCATTTTCTATGTCTTGGTGGGTCCCTCTTTCTGGAGAAAAGGGGATAATGAGTGAGAGTGGGGAGGATGAGTGAGACTGGGGGATGATGAGTGAGCCTGGGTGATGATGACTGAGAGTGGGGAGGATGAGTGAGACTGGGGATGATGAGTGAGACTGGGGGATGATGACTGAGAGTGGGGATGATGAGTGAGAGTGGGGATGATGATTGAGAGTGGGGGATAATGAGTGAGAGTGGGGAGGATGAGTGAGACTGGGGGATAATGAGTGAGAGTGGGGAGGATGTGTGAGACTGGGGGATGATGAGTGAGACTGGGGGATGATGACTGAGAGTGGGGATGATGAGTGAGAGTGGGGATGATGATTGAGAGTGGGGGATAATGAGTGAGAGTGGGGAGGATGAGTGAGACTGGGGGATAATGAGTGAGAGTGGGGAGGATGTGTGAGACTGGGGGATGATGAGTGAGACTGGGGGATGATGACTGAGAGTGGGGAGGATGAGTGAAACTGGGGATGATGAGTGAGACTGGGGGATGATGACTGAGAGTGGGGGATGATGAGTGAGACTGGAGGATAATGAGTGAGAGTGGGGATGATGAGTGAGACTGGGGGATAATGAGTGAGAGTGGGGAGGATGAGTGAGACTGGGGGATAATGAGTGAGAGTGGGGTTAATGAGTGAGACTGGGGGATAATGAGTGAGAGTGGGGAGGATGAGTGAGACTGGGGGATGATGAGTGAGACTGGGGATGATGAGTGAGACTGGAGGATAATGAGTGAGAGTGGGGATGATGAGTGAGACTGGGGGATGATGAGTGAGAGTGGGGATGATGAGTGAGAGTGGGTGATAATGAGTGAGACTGGGGGATAATGACTGAGAGTGGGAAGGATGAGTGAGAGTGGGGATAATGAGTGAGAGTGGGTGATAATGAGTGAGACTGGGGGATAATGAGTGAGACTAGGGGATAATGAGTGAGAGTGGGGGATAATGAGTGAGAGTGGTGCTGATGAGTGAGACTGGGGGATAATGAGTGAGATTGGGGATGATGAGTGAGACTGGGGGATAATGACTGAGAGTGGGGAGGATGAGTGAGACTGGGGGATAATGAGTGAGAGTGGAGTGGATGAGTGAGAGTGGGGGATAATGAGTGAGAGTGGGGTGGATGAGTGAGACTGGGGGATGATTAGTGAGAGTGGAGTGGATGAGTGAGAGTGGGGGATAATGACTGAGAGTGGGGTGGATGAGTGAGACTGGGGGATGATTAGTGAGAGTGGGTTAATGAGTGAGAGTGGGGATGATGAGTGAGAGTAGGGATAATGAGTGAGACTGGGGAATAATGAGTGAGAGTGGGGAATAAT
The DNA here is from genome assembly GCF_017639515.1 of Carcharodon carcharias. NCBI lineage: Eukaryota > Metazoa > Chordata > Chondrichthyes > Lamniformes > Lamnidae > Carcharodon > Carcharodon carcharias. The sequence continues at coordinate 46,395 of NW_024470654.1, forward strand.
GAGTGAGACTGGGGAATAATGAGTGAGAATGGGGAATAATGAGTGAGAGTGGGGATGATGAGTGAGACTGGGGGATAATCAGTGAGAGTGGGGAGGATGAGTGAGACTGGGGGATAATGAGTCAGAGTGGGGATAATGAGTGAAAATGGGAGGTAACGTGTGCAAAAGGGAGATAATAAGCGAGAATGGGAATAATGAGCCAGAATGGGGGATAATGAGTGAGAATGGAGGATATTGAGTGACCAGGGGGGATTATGAGTGAGAATGGGAATAATGAGTGAGAATGGAGGATATTGAGAGATAATAGGGGTTAATGAGTGACAATGGGGAATAATGAGTGAGAATGGAGGATATTGAGTGACAATGGGGAATAATGAGTGAGAATTGGGGATATTGAGTGACAATGGGGGATAATGATTGAGAATGGGGTTAATGAGTGACAATGGGGAATAATGAGTGAGAATGGAGGATATTGAGTGACAATGGGGAAAATGACTGAGAATGGAGGATATTGTTTGACAGTGGCGACTAATGAGTGTTTATGGAGGATATTGAGTGACAATGGGGGATAATGAGTGACAATGGGGAATAATGAGTGAGAATGGAGGATATTGAGTGACAGTGGGGGATAATGAGTGAGAATGGAGGATATTGAGTGACAATGGGGGATAATGAGTGAGAATGGAGGATATTGAGTGACAGTGGGGGATAATGAGTGAGAATGGAGGATATTGAGTGACAATGGGGGATAATGAGTGACAATGGGGAATAATGACTGAGAATGGAGGATATTGATTGACAGTGGGGGATAATGAGTGACAATGGAGGATATTGAGTGGCAATGGGGGATAATGAGTGAGAATGGAGGATATTGAGTGAGAATGGGGGATAATGAGTGAGAATGGAGGATATTGAGTGACAATGGGGAATAATGAGTGCCAATGGGGATAATGAGTGACAATGGGGAATAATGAGTGAGAATGGAGGATATTGAGTGACAATGGGGGATAATGAGTAACAATGGGGAATAATGACTGAGTATGGGGAATAATGAGTGAGAATGGGGATATTGAGTGAGAATGGGAATAATGAGTGAGAATGGGAATAATGAGTGAGAATGGAGGATATTGAGTGAGAATGGAAATATTGAGTGAGTATGGAGGACATTGAGTGACAATGGGGGATAATGAGTGAGAGTAGTGATATTGAGTGACAATGGGGAATAATGAGTGAGAATGGAGGATATTGAGTGAGAATGGGGATATTGAGTGAGTATTGGGAATAATGAGTGAGAATGGGGATATTGAGTGAGAATGGAGGATATTGAGTGAGAATGGTGATATTGAGTGAGTATGGGGAATAATGAGTGAGAATGGGGATATTGAGTGAGTATTGGGAATAATGAGTGAGAATGGGGATATTGAGTGAGAATGGAGGATATTGTGTGAGAATGGTGATATTGAGTGAGTATGGGGAATAATGAGTGAGAATGGAGGATATTGAATGAGAATGGGGATATTGAGTGAGTATGGGAATAATGAGTGAGTATGGGAATATTGAGTGAGAATGGGGGATAATGAGTGAGACAGAATCACAGTGCAGAAGAGGCCTTTCGGTCCATCGAGTCTGCACTGACTCATGAGAAACACCTGACCTACCTACCTAATCCCATTTACCAGCACTTGGCCCATAGCCTTGAATGTGCTCAAGTCCTCATCCAAGTGCCAAGTGCTCATCCAGGTACTTTTTAAAGGATGTGAGGCAACCCGCCTCCACCACCCTCCCAGGCAGCGCATTCCAGACCCTCACCCAATTGGCCATTGACAGGTTGGTGGGTAAACAGCTGAATTTGCAGTCCGCCCGCCATCCTAAAAATTTAAATGGACCGGGATGTCATCGGGTGTTCCTTCCGAAGTCATCCCGCGTCATTTTCCCATCAGTGAGTGGGCCCCACCCCCATATCACCGACAGGAACATACTCGCCTATGTATTGGCAACATGAAAGCTTTTATATTATGAGGAAGATACAGTTTCAAAGACATGTGGAATAATAGAAATTACATATTAAAAGGAGAGAAACATATAAGAAGGAGAATGAAAGGCTGTGAGAGAAGGCCATGTAATATCTAACAGGAGTGTCTGAAAAAGTGCATGAGTCTGCTGTGTACAGAAACTGACGCTGGAGAAAAGCCACTGAGCAGGGTATCGTGTTAACTCGCTAAGTTCGTTTTAGATCTAAAATTTATTTTGGACTGTTGCCTTAAAGAGAGTCAGGTTAATTAGGAATTTTAGGAGTTACTATAGTAGGAAATAACTTGTAGACTTATGTATCTGCTTGAAATCTTTTATATTTTTTTAATAAATATTTGGATTTAATATTTAGAATCTCTAAAGGTCTTGGTAGACTTATTACTTCTGAATTCAGTGCACACATCTCATAATAAATACAAATGGCAGAATGTGATAGGGCGACTGAGATTCCCTCCTGAATTTGGTCCACTTGGCACATATCATCTGCCGCATCATAACGACTTGATCAATGGTGCTTTCCAATCGGGGATATTACTAGAGTCGACTTTATTCAGCACCAAGCCCCCACTGAAGTTATCCAAGATTCTCGATGCTGAACTTGTTTCAGAATGATTAGTTATGCTTCATTTCTATCAATTATTCACCCTGCTTTAATGAATTAGTTAATAAGGTAATATTAGTTTCAGTTTGTCAGCATGGGAGAGAGGAGGGAGGGAGGGAGGTAGAATGGAACGAAGGCTTACATTTACATCACAGCTTTCTCAGTCTCAGGACATCCCAAAGCTCTTTGCAGTAAATACAGATAGATTTTAAGAACCATCTTAAAAGAGAAATGGGTGTTAATTCACTTCAGTAGTGTACTCTGCCCATGCTGTGACTGCTTTGATTATGAGACATTGAATGCAGCCACTTCAATTAAATTGAATTCAAAGGATCAGAATTCACTTGACACCCTCTGTTGAACTGTCCTACAATAGTTTATGGGTTCACCATTCTCTCCATCCTCACAGCTCTACCTGAAATAACTGTCATGGAAATCACCTTCCAAATTACTGGAATCTGATTTGCATTTGGTTCACCATATCTCTATCATCAAATATGGTATTTTCCCTAACATCAACCAAGCAATTCAGGCTGTTACCATGACACTTTATCAGTTAAATGTATAGTTACCAAATTTAACGGTAGTTTTCAAGCAGCGATCCTGAATCCCGAAACATTTCACAATTCCTGGATTGCTGGTACCAGTTCCAGCTGACAAGGTATAGCATTCGAGACCATTCGGAGTGGGAGCTGAAAGGTGAGCACAGGATATTGACTTTCATAAAAGTATTGATTCAGAGTTCAAAAAATTCCAGATCCATGAATTTTTGAATTCTAATAACAATATTGAATCAATGAATGCGTATCTGCATTGAATCACACAGCACAGGAAGTCTTTTCGGTCCATTGAAACACTCTGAAAGAGTTATCCGATTAATTGCGCTCTGCCTGTTCTACCTCCATAATCTGATGTTTTTGTTCTTTTCCATGCTTAACCACTTTGATTGAGAAATGTATGAGGGAATCTTTCACCCAGTGTATGGAGATCATGAAAACAAACTGTGAAAATAATTCTCATCATCTCCTCTCTGGTTCTTTCCTGGATTATCTAAAACCTGTTTCATTTGGTTATCAGCCCTCCTGCCAGTGTAAGGAGTTGTTTCCTGTCCATTCAATCAGAACAGCTCAATTTCAACACCCTCACCCTTCTCTGCTCCAAGCTGAACAAACTGATTTTCTCCTGTCTTTCCAGTTTTTTCAGTTTAGGTTCCATTACTTTTTATTTATTTATTCACGGGATGTGGACATCACTGGGAAGGCCAGCATTTATTGCCCAGCCCTAATTGCCCTTGAGAAGGTGGTGGCGAGCTGCTTTCTTGAGCCGCTGCAGCCCCTGTGGTGTAGGTACACCCACAGTGCTGTTAGGGAGGGAGTTCCAGGATTATGTCCGTGTGGTGTAGGTACATCCACAGCGCTATTAGGGAGGGAGTTCCAGGATTTTGTCCATGTGGTGTAGGTACATCCACAGTGCTGTTAGGGAGGGAGTTCCAGGATTTTGTCCGTGTGGTGTAGGAACATCCACAGTGCTGTTAGGGAGGGAGTTCCAGGATTTTGTCCGTGTGGTGTAGGTACACCCACAGTGCTGTTAGGGAGGGAGTTCCAGGATTTTGTCCGTGTGGTGTAGGTGCACCCACAGTGCTGTTAGGGAGGGAGTTCCAGGATTTTGTCCGTGTGGTGTAGGTGCACCCACAGTGCTGTTAGGGAGGGAGTTCCAGGATTTTGTCCGTGTGGTGTAGGTACACACACAGTGCTGTTAGGGAGGGAGTTCCAGGATTATGTCCGTGTGGTGTAGGTACACCCACAGTGCTGTTAGGGAGGGAGTTCCAGGATTTTGTTGGTGCGGTGTAGGTGCACCCACAGTGCTGTTAGGGAGGGAGTTCGAGGATTTTGTCGCTGTGGTGTAGGTGCACCCACAGTGCTGTTAGGGAGGGAGTTCCAGGATTATGTCCGTGTGGTGTAGGTACACCCACAGTGCTGTTAGGGAGGGAGTTCCAGGATTTTGTCGGTGTGGTGTAGGTACATCCACAGTGCTGTTAGGGAGGGAGTTCCAGGATTATGTCCGTGTGGTGTAGGTACACCCACAGTGCTGTTAGGGAGGGAGTTCCAGGATTTTGTCCCTGTGATGTAGGTACACCCCCAGTGCTGTTAGGGAGGGAGTTCCAGGATTATGTCCGTGTGGTGTAGGTACACCCACAGTGCTGTTAGGGAGGGAGTTCCAGGATTTTGTCGGTGTGGTGTAGGTACACCCACAGTGCTGTTAGGGAGGGAGTTCCAGGATTTTGATACAGTGACAGTGAAGGGACAGTGACATATTCCAGGTCAGGTTGGTGTATGGCTCGGAGGGTGCTGGTGTTCCCATGCATCTGCTGCCCTTGTCCTTTCAGGTGATACAGGTCATGGGTTTGGAAGGTGCTGTCGAAGGAGCCTTGGTGAGTTCCTGCAGTGCATCTTGTAGATGGTACACACACTGCTGCTACTGTGCATCGGTGGTGGAGGGAGTGAATGTTTGTGTGTGGGGAGCCAATCAAGCGGGGCTGCTTTGTCCTGGATGGTGTCGAGCTTCTTGAGTGCTGTGGGAGCTGCACTCATCCAGGCAAGTGGGGAGTATTCCATCACACTCCTGACTTGTGCCTTGTAGATGGTGGACAGACTTTGGGGAGTCAGGAGGTGAGTTACTCACCACAGGATTCCCAGCCTCTGACCTGCTCTTGTAGCCACAATATAAAATGGCTAGTCCAATTTCTGGTCAACAGTAACTCCCAGCATGCTGATGGTGGAGGATTCAGTGATTGTAGTGCTATTTAATGTTAAGAGGAGGTAGTCATTGCCTGGCACTTGTGTGATCTGAATATTACTCACATTGGGATTGGTAGCAATTGATGCTAATCCATGAGAAACATGTCTTGAAGGCCAATTAATGCACTGCAGTTCATGCAAAACAATGGATTAGGAACCAGCTCCAGTATCTTGATTGTGTCTTGGAACTAAGACCTCACGCTATATTTTTATGTACCATGCATCACATATATGTATCAGCATGGCTAATTTATTAAACCTTTGAAACTGGACAAAGGCCTTACAATGACCGAAGCCTTTGCTGACTGTGGCTCACACACTAGGAACTTCCTGGCATTCAGAGCATCTCGTTATCCCTGAAGAGGTGCTTGCAGAGAGCAAATTCCAAAGGAATTGTACATAGGCACTTTACATTTCTAAGGCATCCTCTGGCTAATGGAGATGACCTTTCTGGGAGGACAAAGGACCCTGAAACCTCTGTTAACCTTATTAACAAATGAAACATTAACCGTCTCAAGAATCCAGACCCGGAACATACATCCTCTGAAAAGAAGTGGGAGCTAAGTCAAATTACCCCAGCCCCCATGCCCCCAGCCTACACATACCTACAAGTTGCTAGAACCGGTGTAATAATGCATTGTGCACTGAACAAAGTCAGTCTGCCATTTTCCATCAACACAACAGCAGCAGAAACAGAGCTCTGTGCAGGTTTACATTGCCTGGCCCTCATCTACACTATTCCTGTGAGAACGTCAGAACTTCTGTACTCGTGTCTATTGAAAGACAGATTCATCTCGAGGTGCTGCTTCCATTGTGGATGTCAGCACTACTCCAGTAAGAAGTGAATTGTGCAGCATCAGGTCCAGCAGGCTGAGCTCTCTGAAGGAAAACGCCATTGGATTTTTGATTGTAGACCCTGGCGTCACCTGAAACAATCATTCTTATTCTGTCTGTACTCTTTAGCCTGGAGCATTTTTGTCCCTTATGCCCCTTGTATTGTGTGAATGTACTGGGACAACGCAGTAACACCCCCTCCCCATGTATTCATTTTCATGCATAATAAACTAACCCCCTGCTTTTACCCTGTCTGGAGTTTGCTATTATTGTTATTAATTGGTGATTGGATCACTCCAAGACTGAGGGTTTGGGGGAAATCAAATAAAGAGGGAAATCAAAGGACACCTTTCTGTTTACAGACAGCTGGTGAGGGGAGGGGATCAGGACCGTTTAAAATTAAATCCCCTCCTGTCCGTAACAATTGGAGCAGGATGCTATCCTGATGTGGAGACAGCACACCTCTAAGGGAAAGATATCTGTCACACTCCAGAACAGAAATCGGCCTCGAAAGTTCTCACTAAACGACAATAAACTGACTGTCAGAAAGATGCTCCAAAGGAGCTGATGTGTTTAAGAGAAATCGGGCACTGAGTTTGCTATGAAGTCGAGACTGGAAAATTTCTCTCCCCACTGCATGTTCTTCAGTGCCACACATGTTGCCTTGGCATCAAGATGGCATCGCTGCTGTATGAGGGGCGTGGTAGCGGATGTGTGGAGCATGAACCTACTCTCCTGTCTCAGGGTGATGGCAATAATATTGTGTTAATGCCAGTCCGGCAATGCCCTGTGTGTTAGCTGCTGGCTGGTCTGCCCAGACTGCTGAACATGATTGCACACCAGCTGTACATTCAGCGAGTGGTTGTGCTACATCTCAGCATTTAAATACAACAGCCCCAACTCTATTCACAGAATCACAGAATCACACAGTGCAGAAGAGGCCCTTCGGCCCATCGAGTCTGCACCCACACGTGAGAAACACCTGACCTACCTACCTAACCCCATTGACCAGCACTTGGCCCATAGCCTTGAATGTTCTGATGTGCCAAGTGCTCATCCAGGTACTTTTTAAAGGATGTGAGGAAACCCGCCTCCACCACCCTCCCAGGCAGCGCATTCCAGACCATCACCACCCTCTGGGTAAAAAAGTTTTTCCTCACATCCCCCCTAAAGCTCCTGCCCCTCACCTTGAACAGTTGCTGGCATCCTGCACCATAAGCACCTATGAAATAGGAACCTGGATAAACTGCACAGCCCTTCGAGTCTCCTCTGTCATTGAATACGACCGTGGCTAATCAACTGTTTCAACTCCACTTCCTCTGCCATTTCCCATATCCCTTGATTCCCCGAGAGATCCAGAAATCTGCTGATCTCAGCCTTCAATATAGTCAATGATTTATACTGAAACTCATAACAAACCTGCAATCCTGGCAAAGTTCTATGCACATCCTGCCCTGCTTCTTTCCGGTCAAAGTTCTACTTCACCACACCCCACCGCTTCCTCAACTCATCTTACACAACAATGGATGGTGTTTGGATGGTGAAATGTAACTCATCAGATGTCCCAGGCAGTGCATTTCAGACTGTCACCACCATCTGGGTAAAAATTTTGTTTAGGATTTCCAGCATCCGCAGTTTTTTGTTCTTATCTCTGTGTTTAATTGACTGCCACTGCTCTTCAAGAAATGCCTACCTCCTTGAACAAGTTCTGTTCGTCTCTGCGACAAGATTTCCCTATCTCTCTTTTGCCTTGTTCACCTTCATTGCTTTCCATTTCTCTCCTGGTGTTTGACAAGGTGTTTACTAAAACCCGCTATCACAGCCATATCTCCTTTCTCAGTGACTGTCTCCGTCTCCGACTTACCCCACGTGGATTTCAACTGAAATTCCATCCCTCTGGTTTCGAACCCACCCAGGATTACAGGTATCTCCGGGACATAAAACGTTTCTCGGACTGCTGTTCCCGTCACATTCTGAGATCCACACTCAGTGCCATGTGCTGCCATATGAACACACTCGACCTCTCCCTCCAGCAGCACTGCTGTACCCTTTTTCAAAGCTGCGCGTGCCCCCAGTTTCATTTTATTCTTCGTCTCATCTGACGCCTCAACAAGAAACTTTTTCTCTTTCTCTCAAGTGCTAAGGAACGCAAGCTACAACAACTCATCGACACCAACACTCATCTAGGACCCTCCACCCCTACCTGTCCCTCCGTCCCCACCCCATCTTCCAATCCCAGCCCCAGCCATGTATTCACTATACCCCCTGACCTTCCCCTCTCCGATGCTGAACGTTCAGTGCTCAGCAAAGGACTTAGTTTCATACCCTTACGCCCTCACCTCAATGAATTTCGGGCTCGGCACGATGCTGAACTCTTCTTCCGCTGTCTTCGTCTCCGGGCTCACTTCTTTGGGCAGGAGTCCTCTCCCCGTTCAACGGATCCTTTCACCCACCTCCAATATTCTCCCTCCACCTGGACCCCTCCCTCTGGATTCTTACCTTCTCTTGATCTTTTCATTGAGAACTGTCGGCGCGACATTAGTCGTCTCAATTTCTCTGCTCCTCTCACCCATTCCAACCTGTCTTTCTCTGAACTTACTGCACTCCGTTCTCTCAGGTCCAACCCCAACATTGTCATCAAACCCGCTGACAAGGGTGGTGCTGTTGTTGTCTGGCGCACTGACCTCTACCTCGCGGAGGCTGAGCGTCAACTCGCAGACACTTCCTCCTACCTCTCCCTGGACCATGACCCCACCACTGAACATCAAGCCATTGTTTCCAGGACTGTCACTGACCTCATCTCCTCTGGGGATCTTCCTCCCACAGCTTCCAACCTGATAGTCGCCCAACCTTGGACAGCCCGCTTCTACCTCCTACCCAAAATCCACAAACAGAACTGTCCCGATAGACCGATCGTGTCAGCTTGCTCTTGCCCCATGGAACTCATTTCCCGTTATCTTGACTCCCTTCTCTCTCCCCTTGTCCAGTCCCTTCCCACCTACATCCATGATTCCTCTGACACCTTACGTCACATCAACAATTTCCAGTTCCCTGGCCCCAACCGCTTCCTCTTCACCATGGACGTCCAACCCCTCTACACGTCCATCCCCCACCAGGATGGTCTGAGGGCCCTTAGCTTCTTCCTCGAACAGAGGCCCGAACAATCCCCATCCACCACTACTCTCCTCCATCTGACTGAACTTGTTCTCACTCTGAACAATTTCTCCTTTAACTCCTCTCACTTCCTCCAAATAAAAAGTGTGGCTATGGGTACCCGCATGGGCCCCAGCTATGCCTGTCTCTTTATGGGGTATGTGGAACATTCCTTGTTGCAGTCCTACTCCGGCCCCCTTCCACAACTCTTTCTCCGGTACATCGATGATTACTTCGGTGCTGCTTCATGCTCTCGTCGGGACTTAGAAAAATTTATTAATTTTGCTTCCAATCTCCACCCCTCCATCATTTTCACGTGGTCCATCTCTGACACTTCCCTTCCCTTCCTTGACCTCTCTGTCTCAATCTCTGGTGATAGACTGTCCACCAATATCCATTACAAACCCACCGACTCCCACAGCTATCTCGACTACAGCTCCTCACACCCCGCTTCCTGTAAAGACTCCATCCCATTCTCTCAATTCCTTCGCTTCCGTCGCATCTGTTCCGATGATGCTACCTTCAAAAACAGTTCCTCTGACATGTCCTCCTTCTTCCTTAACCGAGGTTTTCCACCCACTGTCGTTGACAGTGCCCTCAACCATGTCCGGCCCATCTCCCGCGCATCCGCCCTCACGCCTTCTCCTCCCTCCCAGAAACATGATAGGGTCCCCCTTGTCCTCACTTATCACCCCACCAGCCTCCGCATTCAAAGGATCATCCCCCGCCATTTCTGCCAACTCCAGCATGATGTCACCACGAAACACATCTTCCCTTCACCCACTATTGGCATTCCGTAGGGATCGTTCCCTCTGGGACACCCTGGTCCTCCATCACCCCCTACTCCTCAATCTCCACCTATGGCACCTCCCCATGCCCACGCAAAAGATGCAACACCTGCCCCTTCACTTCCTCTCTCCTCACCGTCCAAGGACCCAAACACTCCTTTCAAGTGAAGCAGCATTTCACTTGCATTTCCCCCAACTTAGTCTACTGCATTCGTTGCTCCCAATGTGGTCTCCTCTACATTGGAGAGACCAAACGTAAACTGGGCGACCGCTTTGCAGAACGCCTGCGGTCTGTCCACAAGAATGACCCAAACCTCCCTGTCGCTTGCCATTTTAACACTCCACCCTGCTCTCTTGCCCACATGTCTGTCCTTGGCTTGCTGCATTGTTCCAGTGAAGCTCAACGCAAACTGGAGGAACAGCACCTCATTTCCGACTTGGCACTTTACAGCCTTCCAGACTGAATATTGAATTCAACAACTTTAGATCTTGAACCCCCTCCTCCATCCCCACCCCCTTTCTGTTTCTTCCCCCTTCCTTTTGTTTCTTCCAATAATTCATATAGATTTTTCTTTTCCCACCTATTTCCATTATTTTTAAATATTTTATGCCCTGCTAGCCTTTCCACCCCACCCCCACTAGAGCTGTACCTTGAGTGCCCTGCCATCCATTCTTAATTAGCACATTCGTTTAGATAATATCACCACCTTCAACAACTCTGTGTTCTTTTGTTCTGTCGTCTGTGACATCTTTTGATGATCTGCTCCTAACACTGCTTGTTTGTCCCTACAACCAACCCCCCCACCCCACCTTAAACCAGCTTATATTTCACCCCTCTCCTAATTTCACTTAGTTCTGTTGAAGGGTCATGAGGACTCGAAACGTCAACTCTTTTCTTCTCCACCGATGCTGCCAGACCTGCTGAGTTTTTCCAGGTAATTCTGTTTTAGTCAGATGTCACATCTGACTCACCATCATGGTGTGACTCTGCCCTGCGGCAAGTTGACTGTGGGCTGCTATTTCTGATCAGCTCAGCAAAGCCTCTCACTGACCCTCTCACTGCTGTCCTTAAACGTGAAACATGGTGTCAGAATGTGGTGATAAAACAGATTGGTGAATCCTGTGAATGCTACAGAGAAGACATTGAGAACCCCGGCACAAGGAAATGTTTCAATCCTCAAACAAACTTCTGGGTTTTGAAATGTAAAGCAAATACAGCTGGAGCGGGACCTGCTACAAAGTGTATACCACCGATGAACAAAGAAAGCAGATGGCAGAGATTTTGAAAGCCTTGAACTAACGCTTTGAACCCGAAGAGAATGTTACATATAAAATGCGATAACTTCAACAATAGAGCACGAGAAACCATTGAACAATACATGACAGTAGTAACGTAGCTTGCAGAGTCATGTGAATTTTGACAGCTAAAAGATGACTTGATTAAGGTCAGATTGGTCTTAGGCATGAGAAACCCCTGAGTGAGAGCAAGTCCTACTGAAAGATGAGACACTAAAGAAAGTAATAGATGTGTGTCAAAATATGGAAGTTGTGAAACGCCATCTTGGGCATAGAGTAGACCAGGAGAGAGACACTCTGCTGAGTCTAAGGAGCTGAGCAATAGCAGACAAAGGGCAGGATGCAAATACTGCGGAGCACAGCATACACGGGAAAAGAAGGATTACCCAGCATGGGGGAAGCAGTGTTTCAACCGCTAGGAGCAGACTCATTTTGCACACAAGTGTTTGGCGAGGATAAAAGCAAAACAAGCCTCTACAGATGGCCAGTGGAGAGATATCAGCAGTTGAGTCTGATGAAGAACTATACATGATGCATCAGAATGGTTCCGTCAAGTCTGCAGGTGATAAATGGTTTGCAACTGTTACAGTGATGCCTGCAGGAGAGTATCAAATGTCAGACACTGGTGCGCCATGCAACATAATGACCTTCAGGGACTTTTGTGAAGCAGCTCAACATCGCGATCCGGAAATCAAACCCTCCAAAGTAAGGTCAAGGCTATATGATGGCATGATACTCATACTGAGAGGATAAATTAATCTGAGAGTCCAACTCAATGGCAAGAAGGAAGAACTAGAGTTCCAGATCATAGATGGGACACAACAGCCACTCATCTCATAAATAAGATAAAAACAAAAAACTGCGGATGCTGGAAATCCAAAACAAAAACAGAATTACCTGGAAAAACTCAGCAGGTCTGGCAGCATTGGTGGAGAAGAGCAAAGTTGACTTTTCGAGTCCTCATGAACCTTCAACAGAACTAAGTAGAAATAAGAAAGGGGTGAAATATAAGCTGGTTTGGGGGGGTGGGGAAGGGGGGGTGTTGTTGGGACATGCAAGCAGTGATAGGAGGAGATAACAAAAAGATGTCACAGACAAAAGAACAAAGAGGTGTTGAAGGTGGTGATATTATCTAAAAGAATGTGCTAATTAAGATTGGAGAGCAGGACAAGCAAGGTACGGCTCTAGTGGGGGTGGGGTGGAATAAACCATGAGTGGAATACATTTAAAAAAATGGAAATAGGTGGGAAAAGAAAAATCTATATAAATTATTGGAAAAAACAAAAGGGAGGGGGAAGAAACAGAAAGGGAGTGGGGATGGAGGAGGGAGTTCAAGATCTAAAGTTGTTGAACTCAATATTCAGCCACTCATCTCAGTTGAAGCAAATCTAAAGTGTTAAAGCCGGCGGAGATTCACAATGTGTCATAGCACACAAAACTATTGACTGTTGAACAGGTCCTAGAGGGGAACAACGGTGTGTTTACAGGGTTGGGATGTCTACCAGGAGAGTAGAAGTAGATGAGAGTGGAAGACTAATTCAGCATCTGCTGAGAAGGCTTCCAGCAGCCCTCAAGTCAAGCCTAAAAAACAGAATAGAAGAGCTGGAGGAGAAGGGAGTAATCCGAAAAGTGGCAGTTCCTACCGACTGGATTAGCAGCATTGTATCAGTGAAACAATCTGGAAAGTGGCAGCTCCTACCGACTGGATTAGCAGCATTGTATCAGTGAAACAACCTGGAAAGTGGCAGCTCCTACCGACTGGATTAGCAGCATTGTATCAGTGAAACAATCTGGAAAGTGGCAGCTCCTACCGACTGGATTAGCAGCATTGTATCAGTGAAACAACCTGGAAAGTGGCAGCTCCTACCGACTGGATTAGCAGCATTGTATCAGTGAAACAATCTGGAAAGTGGCAGCTCCTACCGACTGGATTAGCAGCATTGTATCAGTGAAACAACCTGGAAAGTGGCAGCTCCTACCGACTGGATTAGCAGCATTGTATCAGTGAAACAACCTGGAAAGTGGCAGCTCCTACCGACTGGATTAGCAGCATTGTATCAGTGAAACAATCTGGAAAGTGGCAGCTCCTACCGACTGGATTAGCAGCATTGTATCAGTGAAACAATCTGGAAAGTGGCAGCTCCTACCGACTGGATTAGCAGCATTGTATCAGTGAAACAACCTGGAAAGTGGCAGCTCCTACTGACTGGATTAGCAGCATTGTATCAGTGAAACAATCTGGAAAGTGGCAGCTCCTACCGACTGGATTAGCAGCATTGTATCAGTGAAACAACCTGGAAAGTGGCAGCTCCTACCGACTGGATTAGCAGCATTGTATCAGTGAAACAACCTGGAAAGCAGTCAGTATGCATAGAGCCAAAGGATCTCAATAAAGAGATCTCCCTACTCCATGCCAACCATCGAAGGAATTTTGCCGCAGCTTGCCAAGGTAAAGATCTTCACTACCCTGGATGTGAAGGATGGTTACTGGCAAGTTACTGGACACCATTTGGGAGATACAGATAGTTGTGCATGCCGTTTGGCATTTCCACAGCTCCAGGAGAGCACCAGCACAAGCAGCACGAGATAGTCAGTGACCTTCCTGGAGAGGAAGCCATGCTAGATGATCTACTAGTCTATGGATGTGGAGAAGGCATGGCAGACCATGAGGAGAATTTAATATGACTGCTCGGGAGATCTCACCAGATGAACAAGAAAAAATTGCAACTGAAGATGCCTGAAGTCACATGCATCGGTGATGGGAGATTAGGGGAGACTGTGGCAATAGTGATATTCTCATTGGAGTATTCCAGGGGCTCAAGGTGATGCTTTGGGGACCCAAGTTTGAATCCCACCTTGGCAGATGGTGAAATTTCAATTCAACAAAAACAATCTGGAATGAAAAGTCCAATGATGACCATGAAACCAGTGTTGATTGTCATAAAAAAACCCCGGTGTGACCTACAGAACAAAAGCAACATGGTTGACTCTCAAATGGCTTAGCAAGCCATGCATTTCTCACAGGAAATCAGGGAGGGGCAATAAATGCTGACAGCATTTACCTGTCTTTACCTAGATCCTGACAAGATAAGAGCTGTTGCAGCGACCAACAGATGTGAAAGCAATGCAACGATTTGTGGACTATTCAGCAAACTTTTTGCCCAATTTGTCAGCGGAGTGTGAACCATTATGCAAGCTCACTGCCAAAGAGGAGCAGTAGTAATGGGGAACAGAACAAGAAGCAGTGTTCACAAAAATCAAACACCCGCTGATAATGCCAATGCGGAATCACAGAATCACACAGAGCAGAAGAGGCCCTTCGGCCCATCGAGTCTGCACCCACACGTGAGAAACACCTGACCTACCTACCTAATCCCATTTACCAACACTTGGACCATAGACTTGAATGTTCTGATGTGCCAAGTGCTCATCCAGGTACTTTTTAAAGGATGTGAGGAAACTCGCCTCCACCACCCTCCCAGGCAGCGCATTCCAGACCATCACCACCCTCTGGGTAAAAAAAGCTTTTCCTCACATCCCCCCTAAACCTCCTGCCCCTCACCTTGAACTTATCTCCCCTCGTGACTGACCCTTCAACCAAGGGGAACAGCTGCTCCCTATCCACCCTGTCCATGCCCCTCATAATCTTGTACACCTCGATCAGGTCGCCCCTCAGTCTTCTCTGCTCCAACGAAAACAACCCAAGTCTATCCAACCTCTCTTCATAACTTCAATGTTTCATCCCAGGCAACGTCCTGGTGAATCTCCTCTGCACCCCCTCCAGTGCAATCACATCCTTCCTATAATGTGGTGACCAGAACTGCACACAGTACTCCAGCTGTGGCCTCACCAAGGCTCTATACAACTCCAACATGACCTCCCTACTTTTGTAATCTATGCCTCGATTGATAAAGGCAAGTGTCCTATATGCCTTTTTCACCACCCCACTAACATGCCCCTCCGCCTTCAGAGATCTATGGACACATACGCCAAGGTCCCTTTGTTCCTCAGAACTTCCTAGTGTCATGCCGTTCATTGAATACTTCCTTGTCAAATTACTGCTTCCAAAGTGTATCACCTCACTCTTTTCAGGGTTAAATTCCATCAGCCACTGATCCTCGTTACTAAAGAATATACGAACTGTAAACTACAAAAAGCAATGAAAGTAGTAAATACTCACCCGACCTTACCCACTACTTAACAGTCACTCCTCTCCCTTGTAGCCTCCACTGCTGCAGCCAGGCAGGACCACTCTCTGAAGATTTAAGAAGTTGGATAGCAAAGAAACAATACAAAGAGTGCCTCTTCCCCTCTCTACTGAATTCCCACTGTGCACCCAATTGCCAATAGCCACAGTCACTCTGGCTGTGTCTCGCTCAGGATGAGCTCTCTCCCCTGTTCGGGTACAAGCTGAAGTTCTGAAGTTCCATGATGCCAATGAGGGAGTCACCTTGTATTGTGATGCCAGCGAGATGGGTCTGGGAAGGACAAGCAGTCGAGTTCACATCCAGGACACTAACTCAAACTGAACGACAGGTACACACACAGAGTGAGAAAAAGAGCTTCATTATTGTTTTTGCTTGTCAACAGTTTCATCAGTTCCTGTTTGGGAGAGTGCGCTCCAACCATAAGCCCCTTCAAAGCATTTTTTGCAAACTGCTACATCTGCTCCAAAGTGTCTGCAAAGAATGTTACTTTGTTTGCAAAGATATCATTTGGAGGTGACATACAAGCAAGGGAAACAGGCAGACATCACAGACATGCTGTTGTGAGCAGCGTTTCCCATGTAGAACGTTGATGAGATGATAATAGACTGCCACATCTTCCAGATTCAATGTGAAGCAGCAGTAAGATGTGATCTGGAAGTCATCAACCCAGCAAAGACATTGAATCTGACAGACAAGCGCCTTGCTCAGATCAAGCAAACTATCCAACAGGATGCAGCTCTCCAAGTTCTACAAGGAGTTGTGGTGAAAGGATAGCCTGAGAGCATCAAGGACATACAGGTGGTCACAAGAGTCTATTGGACATACCAAGATGAACTGGTAGCCTAAGATGGCATCTTGTACAAAGGAAATAGACTTATCATCCCAAAGGAGGTAAGAGGAGAAATTGGAAGCATATCCATGCAAGCCATCAAGGAATTGAATCAACTCTGAGAAAGGCAAGAGAAGTGCTGTACTGGCCAAACATGAGCCCGGAAATTAAAGACCACATTGGCGAGTGTGGTGCATGCGGCGAGTAGTAAAAGCTAAACAAGCTAGAGAGCCATTGATTACACATGACATCCCAGGCAGACAATTGATGAAGCTGAGACTAGACCTTTTC
Source organism: Carcharodon carcharias (assembly GCF_017639515.1). Taxonomy (NCBI): domain Eukaryota; kingdom Metazoa; phylum Chordata; class Chondrichthyes; order Lamniformes; family Lamnidae; genus Carcharodon; species Carcharodon carcharias. Next base: position 63,224 of record NW_024470654.1, read on the forward strand.
ACTGTGACAGGAACTGATTATCTTGACACTGTATAGACTACACTCTGACTACTGGGAGTTAGACTAGCTGACTTCAATGACAACAGGAGAAATGGTGGAATGCCTGAAAGCCCACTTCAGTCATTATGGCTTTCCAGACATTGTGCTGAGTGACAATGGCCCTCAGTTCACAAGTGAAGAATTAAGCAGTTAGGGGGAAATTAAAAATGCGAAAAGAGAATACTGTAAGAATTTACTGAAAACCCCTAAAATCTCCAGGCAAACAAGGCTGCTAAACATATTAAGAGTTGAAGATTATCAGATGAACATTGCATAACCTTGAGAGCCTGACTGGGGACACAAGCAGAATGTGAATTAGATCACATGTGCTCCCCTCTCACATAGGGAAGGGGCAGATGGTTTTAGCTTAGACATGGGAGGGCGTACAATTGACAAAGAGCAGGCTTTGATGAAACACACACAGTCTGGAGTTGTGAGAACCAAGGTCTTTGCAAATGTGTTTTAATTTTGATTGGGTAATATAATTATGTATACACCCTTTAGAATAAGTGGCTAGCAAAATCACATGGTTATGTACTCAATAGAATAGAGTTAGCATGGGACCGGTGTGTCAGTTGCCAATTGGATGAATTCAAATGTACTCAAATCTGTTATGATAAGAAAATATACAAAAGTAATGAAATATAATCAGTTGGGGAGCTGCGTCTTCATTCTTTAGAATGATTGCAGCTCTCTTGCATATGCTTGAATAAAACCTTGTCAACAGTCTCACCCGAATGGTATCCAGCCAGTGTAAGATGCTGCAAGTATACTTGCACAGCACGAAGGCCATATGGTAGCACAATAGCACCCATATTACCGAAGGTACGCGTGCTACAACATCATCGAATTTTGAGAGAGAATGAAAAGTAGAATGGGGTTCTAGCAATATTTCAAATATTTACTACAGATGACACAAAGATTGGCCGGGTGGTTAACAGGGAGGTTGAGTGTCTTGGGCTACAGTAAGATATAGACGGGATGGTCAAATGGGAAGAAAAGTGGCTGATGGAATTTAACGCTGAAAAGAGTGAGCTGATACACTTTGGAAGGAGTAATTTGACAAGGAAGTATTCAATGAACGGCATGACACTAGGAAGTTCTGAGGAACAAAGGGACCTTGGTGTGTGTGTCCATAGATCTCTGAAGGCGGAGGGGCATTTTAGTGGGGTGGTGAAAAAGGCATTTGGTACACTTGCCTTTATCAATCGAGGCATAGATTACAAAAGTAGGGAGGTCATGTTGGAGTTGTATAGAGCCTTGGTGAGGCCACAGCTGGAGTACTGTGTGCAGTTCTGGTCACCACATTATAGGATGTGATTGCACTGGAGGGGGTGCAGAGGAGATTCACCAGGATGTTGCCTGGGATGAAACATTGAAGTTATGAAGAGAGGTTGGATAGACTTGGGTTGTTTTCGTTGGAGCAGAGAAGACTGAGGGGCGACCTGATCGAGGTGTACAAGATTATGAGGGGCAAGGACAGGGTGGATAGGGAGCAGCTGTTCCCCTTGGTTGAAGGGTCAATCACAAGGGGGCATAAGTTCAAGGTGAGGGGCAGGAGGTTTAGGGGGGATGTGAGGAAAAGCTTTTTTACCCAGAGGGTGGTGATGGTCTGGAATGCGCTGCCTGGGAGGGTGGTGGAGGCGGGTTGCCTCACATCCTTTAAAAAGTACCTGGATGAGCACTTGGCACATCAGAACATTCAAGGCTATGGGCCAAGTGTTGGTAAATGGGATTAGGTAGGTAGGTCAGGTGTTTCTCACGTGTGGGTGCAGACTCGATGGGCCGAAGGGCCTCTTCTGCACTGTGTGATTTTGTAATCTACAGGAAATACCACAAAGAAAATTGCTGCGAAACACTTAAGAGCTTCAATTGGTGGACTGTGTGCCTCATCTTACCCTCAAAATTCTGGTTGTTACAGAGATCGGAACTGCAACATTTCACTTCAACAGAAGTAGAACCGTAGTTGATGGAGGTGTTTTCATTGCAAATTCCGCAGTCCAGAACAAAGCCTTTTGTAGTTCCAGCTGGAAACAAAGAGAATGTATTTCAATAATGTCAGCACATTTTACACATTATACACTAAGATATCAACCATGTGTTCAGTCATCCTGCTCTCCATCCACTTATCCATCCATTGTTTACGTATCTATGTATTCACTCATTTACTCCACAATTCATCAAATTATTTCTCCAAATTATATATTTATGCTTCCATCCATAATTTCTATATGTATGTGGCAACCTATGTACTGATGTATCTATCCATCCATTTATTTCCAGATCCATACATAGTTATTGATACATTTACAATTTATTTAATTCTCCGTCCATTTAATGATCCATCTTTCCATCTATTTATTTAATTATTCATCCATCTATTGATTTATCCAACTATCCATGAAGTTATTCATTCAACAATTTATTCATCCATCCTGTAAGAACCTGTTATTAAAACACTTCATAAAAACACCTCATGTAATCTAACAGTCTATTAACATTATAGAAATAGCTATCTCTCTCTCTCTCTCCTCTCTCTCTCTCACTCTTTCTCTTATGAAGAAAGCTCACTGGGTTGACAAACTCAAGAGAGTACAAGCTGTTATCTCAGCCGAGAGCACATCTCCAGCACAGGAGCTGAAACCAGACATTCACATTCCATCCAAAACAATCATATCCAACAAGAGAGAATCCAACCATCACCAATGGCATTACCATCACTGAATCCCCCACTATCAACATCCTGGGGGTTATCATTGACCAGAAATTGAACTGGACCAGCCATATAAATACTGTGGCTACAAGAGCAGGTCAGAGGCTGGGAATCCTGTGGTGAGTAACTCACCTCCTGACTCCCCAAAGTCTGTCCACCATCTACAAGGCACAAGTCAGGAGTGTGATGGAACACTCCCCACTTGCCTGGATGAGTGCAGCTCCCACAACACTCAAGAAGCTTGGAACTGTCCAGGACAAAGCAGCCCCGCTTGATTCGCACCACATCCACAAACATTCACTCCCTCCACCACAGTAGCAACAGTGTGTGTACCATCTACAAGATGCACTGCAGGAACTCACCAAGGCTCCTTAGACAGCACCTTCCAAACCCACAACCACTATCACCTGGAAAGATAAGGGCAGCAGGCACATGGGAACACCACCAACTGGAAGTTCCCCTCCCAGCCACTCACCATCCTGACTTGGAAATATATCGGCCGTTCCTTCACTGTCGCTGGGTCAAAATCCTGGAACTCCCTCCCTAACAGCACAGTGGGTGTATCTACACCACAGGGACAAAATCCTGGAACTCCCTCCCTAACAGCACGGTGGGTGTACCCACACCACAGGGACAAAATCCTGGAACTCCCTCCCTAACAGCACTGTGGAATTACCTACACCACACGGACAAAATCCTGGAACTCCCTCCCTAACAGCACTGTGGGTGTACCTACACCATATGGTCAAAATCCTGGAAATACCTCCCTAACAGCACGGTGGGTGTACCTACACCACACGGACAAAATCCTGGAACTCCCTCCCTAACAGCACTGTGGGTGTACCTACACCACAGGGACAAAATCCTGGAAATACCTCCCTAACAGCACTGTGGGTGTACCTACACCACACGGACAAAATCCTGGAACTCCCTCCCTAACAGCACTGTGGGTGTACCTACACCACAGGGACAAAATCCTGGAACTCCCTCCCTAACAGCACGGTGGGTGTACCTACACCACACGGACAAAATCCTGGAACTCCCTCCCTAACAGCACTGTGGGTGTACCTACACCACACAGACAAAATCCCTGAACTCCCTCCCTAATAGCACTGTGGGTGTACCTAAACCACACGGACATAATCCTGGAACTCCCTCCCTAACAGCACTGTGGGAGTACCTACACCACAGGGACAAAATCCTGGAACTCCCTCCCTAACAGCGCTGTGGGTGTACCTACACCACAGGGACTGCAGCGGTTCAAGAAGGCAGCTCACCACCACCCTCTCAAGGGGCAATTAGGGATGGGCAATAAAGGCTGGGCCCAGCCAGCGAAGCCCACATCCCATGAATGAATTTTTTAAAAGTACAGAAAGAAATTAAATTCATGATTCAAAATGGTATCATTGAGCCTAGTTGCAGTTACTGGAGTTCTCCTGTTGTGCTGGTACCAAAACCGGATGGAACGCAAAGATTTTGTGTGGACTATAGAAAGGTGAATGCGGTTAAAAACAGATTCCCATCCTGTACCACAATTGGATGATTGCATTGACAAAGTGGGACAATCAGCACCATTATTGGAGAGAGCAAATGAGATATCGTCTTTTGTGATGCCAGATGAACTATTTCAGTTTAAAGTTATGCCATTTGGTATGAAACATGCACCTGTAACATTTCAAAGACTGACAACCAAAGTAATTGCAGGACTGAGCAATTGTGCTGTTTATATTGAAGACTTGATACTTTTCATCCAGATGTGGGAGGAGCATTTACAATATCTGGAAGAGTTATGTACTCAATTACAAAAAGCTAATTTGGTGGTGAACTTGGCTAAGTGAATACTTCTCATCAGTGTTCACCAAAGAGAAGGACTTAGCGGTCGATTTGTCTAGGGAAGAGTGTGTAGATAGCCTGGATCATGTTGAGATCAAAAAAGAGGTATTAGGCATCTTGAAGAATATTAAGGTGGATAAGTCCCAGGACCAGATGGGATCTACCCCAGAGTACCGAGGGATGCAAGGGAGAAGATTGCTGGGGCCTTGACAGAAATCTTTGTATCCTCACTGGCTACGGGTGAGGTCCCAGAGGACTGGAGAATGGCCAATGCTGTTCCATTGTTTAAGAAGGGTAGCAGGGATAATCCAGGAAATTACAGGCCGGTGAGCCTTACGTCATTGGTAGGGAAATTATTGGAGAAGATTCTTCGTGACAGGATTTACTACCATTTGGAAGCAAATGGGCATATTAGTGAGAGGCAGCATGGTTTTGTGAAGGGGAGGTCGTGTCTCACCAACTTGATTGATTTTTTCAAGGAAGTGACAAAGATGATCGACAATGGAAGGGCAGTGGATGTTATCTACATGGATTTCAGTAAGGCCTTTGACAAGGTCCCTCATGGCAGACTGGTACAGAAGGTAAAGTCGCACGGGATCAGAGGTGAGCTGGCAGGATAGATACAGAATTGGCTTGGTCATAGAGGACAGAGGGTAGCAGTGGAAGGGTGCTTTTCTGAATGGAGAGCTGTGACTAATGGAGTTCCACAGGGATCAGTGCTGGGACCTTTGCTGTTTGTAGTATACATAAACGATTTGGAGGAAAATGTAACTGGGCTAATTAGTAAGTTTGCAGATGACACTAATGTTGGAAGAGTTGCAGTGAAGAGGATTGTCAAAGGATACAACGAGATAGAGATCGGTTGGAGACTTGGGCGGAGAAATGGCAGATGGAGTTTAATCCAGACAAATGCAAGGTAATGCATTTTGGAAGGTCTAATACAGGCAGGAATTACACAATAAATGGCAGAACCCTTAAGTGCATTGATGGGCAGAGGGATCTGGGTGTACAGTTCCACAGGTCACTGAAAGTGGCAATGCAGGTGGATAAGGTAGTCAGGAAGGCATATGACATGCTTGCCTTCATTGGTGCCACCTCCTCTGGCAGCGAATTCCAGACACTCACTACCCTCTGCGTAAAAAACTTGCCCTGCACATCTCCTCTATAGTTTTCTCCTCTCACCTTAAATCTATGTCCCCTAGTAATTGACTCTTCCACCCTGGGAAAAAGCTTCTGACTATCTACACTGCCCAGGCCACTCATAATTTTGTAAACTTCTATCAAGTCGCCCCTCAATCTCTGTCGCTCTAGTGAGAACAATCCGAGTTTCTCCAACCTCTCCTCATAGCTAATAACCTCCAGACCAGGCAGCATCCTGGTAAACCTCCTCTGCACCCTCTCCAATGCCTCCATATCCTTCTGGTAATGTGGTGACCAGAATTGCACGCAATATTCCAAGTGTGGCCTAACCAAGGTTCTATACAGCTGCAGCATGACTTCCCAGCTTTTATACTCAATACCCCTGCCGATGAAGGCAAGCATGTCATATGCCTTCCTGACTGCCTTATCCACCTGCGTTGCCACTTTCAGTGACCTGTGGATCTGTACACCCAGATCCCTCTGCCCATCGATGCACTTAAGGGTTCTGCCATTTACTGTATAATTCCTGCCTGTATTAGACCTTCCAAAATGCATTACCTCACATTTGTCCGGATTAAATTCCATCTGCCATTTCTGCAGTTCCCTGGCTCCGGGTCACTAGAGAGCAGGTAAGGTGGTGGCGGTACAAAAACAGAATTACCTGGAAAAACTCAGCAGGTCTGGCAGCATCGGCGGAGAAGAAAAGAGTTCACGTTTCGAGTCCTCATGACCCTTCAACAGAACTTGAGTGAGTCCAAGAAAGGGGTGAAATAAGGTGGTGGCGGAGATGGGGGAAGCATGGGTACGTGCTGAGGTCTTAATGATAAGCTTGCAATGCTGCAGACATACATCTCAAGTGAAGCATGCCTGCACGAGGCCCGAATGAGTTTCGATGGTAGGCAAGCCCACGGCTACAGTCACCATGGACACTTCAGAAAGATCCTCCTCCAAGGTGGAGGCCCAGACTTCTCCAGCTTTCTCTGGAGCCAGCACCAGTCATCACTTTAACACCATGTTGAGGCAGGCACAACAGAGCAGGGCCATTCAGGAGACCCTGACTGAGACATATTGAAGAACTTTCAACGCTGCGGAGCTTCAGTTTGAACAAGTCAATGGATTGCTCTATTGTCACCCCAGTGGTGACATGACTCCTGTTGACCTTCCCCGGTGGCTCCACTGTAAGGATCCTTACTGGCATCGTCAGCCAGGCCTTCAGTAGGTGTCCTTTGACCCCCGAAGGCAACCACTGAGGCTGTCTGACAGAGAAAAGACCTACAAAACTGGAGACTGCCAAAGCTTGAACGAGTTATGACAGCTGCCTGGAGGCTTGGATCATTATCTTCATTCATTGTAGTGGTCACTTACCAGCTACACATTAAAGGAGTGGAGGTGCTTACAATGTACAAAGACATTTGACTGATTTGAAGGTTTCTTCATGTTGACCTGAGCACATTCAATGACCTGAACCTGTGGAAATCCTGCGAGGGGAACATAGACAACTGGCCTCAGGGTTTGATTACCTCATCCACCTGAAAGCCAATGTAGTTGGAGAGAGTCACAAACAAGACATCGAAGACCTGGCTGACAGCTTTGGGATGCAGACTGGATGCTCGGACTGAAGTGACCAGCAGATCACTCCATGATACAAAGAAATGTGAGCTACTGATTACCCTGACAGTCATGGCTCCTCTGGAGGGAAGGGTCTTCTTGCATGAGCCGACACATGTCAGCAATGACCTTTCGCTGGGGCCTGAGATTTCAGAGGCACCATTGTTCACAGGGAATGAGGGAGCTGACCCTTGGCTTATAGATCCTGTGCTGGGGATATTGCATCCTTTCAGGTGCAGCCTTGACTCCTTCCCCCTGTTCCATGCAGCTGCACGTGACTAACAGGAGGCAGTGACTGATGGGAGTTTCTGCTCCTGTCACTGCGGCTACTGGGCTGAAGGACACTGCACCTCCTCCTCAGATCTGTGACATACAAGGCATTCTGTTGACTCCATGTTACAGGGCAGTCTCACAGCTGATCACACCAGGCTGCCCTCTGTGGAATTCAAGACACTTGTTTGAAGTTCCATAAAGTTGTTGTTCCCAGTGAACTCAGTAGCATTAGACTGAAAGAACTGTTCCTGTCTACACTGGACTTCCACTGTGGCTAATGACAGGTTGCTGTCTGTTCAGTTTCACTCGCCGGTGAGCTCTGCACTTACCTTCTCTGAGCTGGTGAGTTGCAGGCACAGCTTGGATCCCATGGGTGTCAGAAAAGGATGGTTCCACATATAAAAAAGGATCTCAATTGCCTTTTTAATCACCTCAGTTGCTTTCCTGCCAAGCCTATGGGTGTTCCCTGCTGGACTGGGCTCCTGCTCCTGAGATAAGTGAAGAGGGTCGCATGATGCCAGCATTCCTGACACGATGCCAGTTCCTGAAGCCTTCCCACTGGCCACATACCAAAGCCTGCATGCACACAGCTGGACACATTCCACTCTTTGTATCTACAATCATTGCCCAAGAAAGAATGAAGACTTATCTGGATTCAACCAATACAATAACAAAAATAAAGGCAACAATTTTCATTTCGTTACCAGCATTGACTGTGGTTAAAACCGTCACACAGCTGTTAATCCCATCTTGACAAGTGACATGCTTTGGCTGACATGGACTATTAATTCCTGTACAGGCGTTACAGCTCCGAGATTGTACTGCAAAAAAAGAGATAAACACGTTCAGCCACTTATACAAAAGCAAAAAACTGCAGATGCTGGAAATCCAAAACAAAAATAAAAATACCTGGAAAAACTCAGCAGGAAGCCCAACACAAACTGGAGGAACAGCACCTCATCTTCCGACAAGGCACTTTACAGCCTTCCGGACTGAATATTGAATTCAACAACTTTAGATCATGAACTCTCTCCTCTATTCCCACCCCCTTTCTGATACCACACCCCCCCCCACCTTTTTTCCAATAATTTATCTGGATTTTTCTTTTCCCACCTATTTCCATTATTTTTAAATGTATTTCCATCCATTGTTTTATCTCTACCTTTTTCCATCCCTTCCCCCCACCCCACCCCAACCAGGACTATCTGTACCTTCCCCCCACCCCACCCCCACTAGGACTCTCTGTACCTTCCCCCCACCCCCAACCCCACTAGGGCTATCTGTACCTTCACCCCACCCCACCCCCACTAGGGCTCTCTGTACCTTCCCCCCACCCCACCCCCACTAGGGCTCTCTGTACCTTCCCCCCACCCCACCCCCACCAGGACTATCTGTACCTTCCCCCCACCCCACCCCCACTAGGGCTATCTGTACCTTCCCCCCACCCCACCCCCACTAGGACTCTCTGTACCTTCCCCCCACCCCACCCCCACTAGGAATATCTGTACCTCCCCCCCACCCCACCCCCACTAGGGCTATCTGTACCTTCCCCCCACCCCACCCCCACTAGGGCTATCTGTACCTTCCCCCCACCCCACCCCCACTAGGGCTATCTGTACCTCCCCCCCACCCCACCCCCACTAGGGCTATCTGTACCTTCACCCCACCCCACCCCCACTAGGGCTATCTGTACCTTCCCCCCACCCCACCCCCACTAGGGCTATCTGTACCTTCACCCCACCCCAACCCCACTAGGGCTATCTGTACCTTCCCCCCACCCCACCCCCACTAGGGCTATCTGTACCTTCCCCCCACCCCACCCCCACTAGGGCTATCTGTACCTTCACCCCACCCCAACCCCACTAGGGCTATCTGTACCTTCACCCCACCCCACCCCCACTAGGGCTATCTGTACCTTCCCCCCACCCCAACCCCACTAGGTCTATCTGTACCTTGCTCATCCTGCTTTCTACCCTTAATTAGCACATTCCTTACATAATATCACCACCTTCAACACCTCTTTGTCCTTTTGTCTGTGACATCTTTTGGTTATCTCCACCTATCACTGGCCCTCTATCCAGCTCTACCTGTCCCACTCTCTCTTAAACCAATTTATATTTCACCCCTTTTCTATTTTTTCTTAGTTCTGATGAAGAGTCATACGGACTCGAAATGTTAACTGTGTCCCTCTCCGCAGAGGCTGCCAGACCTGCTGAGTTTTTCCAGGCATTTTTATTTTTGTTTTACATTCAGCCACTTCCTGAGTTTCAGTTTAAGGCCCTTGCTTCTTTAGTGATTTGACCCCAAATGTGCTTTTGGGTCAGTTCTATCTTTTTTATCATAATGTCTTGAACTTATATATTATAGACAAAGAACAAAGGAGGCAGGAACAGGCCCTTCGGCCCTCCAAGCCTGCGCCGATCATATTGCCCGTCAACTAAAACATTTTGTACTTCCGGGGTCCGTATCCCTCTATTCCCATCCTATTCATGTATTTGTCAAGCTGCCTCTTAAACACCACTATCGTACCTGCTTCCACCACCTCCTCTGGCAGCGAATTCCAGACACTCACTACCCTCTGCGTAAAAAACTTGCCCCGCACATCTCCTCTATAGTTTTCTCCTCTCACCTTAAATCTATGTCCCCTAGTAATTGACTCTTCCACCCTGGGAAAAAGCTTCTGACTATCTACACTGCCCAGGCCACTCATAATTTTGTAAACTTCTATCAAGTCGCCCCTCAATCTCCGTCGCTCTAGTGAGAACAATCTGAGTTTCTCCAAGCTCTCCTCATAGCTAATAACCTCCAGACCAGGCAGCATCCTGGTAAACCTCCTCTGCACCCTCTCCAATGCCTCCCTATCCTTCTGGTAATGTGGTGACCAGAATTGCACGCAATATTCCAAGTGTGGCCTAACCAAGGTTCTATACAGCTGCAGCATGACTTCCCAGCTTTTATACTCAATACCCCTGCCAATGAAGGCAAGCACGCCATATGCCTTCCTGACTACCTTATCCACCTGCATTGCCACTTTCAGTGACCTGTGGACCTGTACACCCAGATCCCTCTGCCCATCGATGCACTTAAGGGTTCTGCCACTTACTGTATAATTCCTGCCTGTATTAGACCTTCCAAAATGCATTACCTCACATTTGTCCGGATTAAACTCCATCTGCCATTTCTCCGCCCAAGTCTCCAACCGATCTCTATCCCGTTGTATCCTTTGACAATCCTCTTCACTTTCTGCAACTCCTCCAACCTTAGTGTCGTCTGCAAACTTACTAATTAGCCCAGTTACATTTTCCTCCAAATCGTTTATGTATACTACAAACAGCAAAGGTCCCAGCACTGATCCCTGTGGAACTCCATTAGTCACAGCTCTCCATTCAGAAAAGCACCCTTCCACTGCTACCCTCTGTCCTCTATGACCAAGCCAATTCTGTATCTATCCTGCCAGCTCACCTCTGATCCCGTGCAACTTTACCTTCTGTACCAGTCTGCCATGAGGGACCTTGTCAAAGGCCTTACTAAAATCCATGTAGATAACATCCACTGCCCTTCCATTGTCGATCATCTTTGTCACTTCCTTGAAAAGACACATAGCAGTTGACAACAACTTCGCTATGTCCTTCATTAATGCAATTATTGAGGGGAGTTTGATAGTGTGCCTGATGTAACAGTAGATTGTTTTGTACAATATTGTTTTAGCTGTTGATTGAATCCCATCTCGACTTCAAAATGCCTAAAGATTACATTCTAGTGGAGTGGATTTACTTTAAGGAGTTAAATGCTGAACAGCAAGTGAACAAGCCGAAGACAGGAGAGGCACAATGCATATAACTGCAAAGCATGTGTGGCAGCAGGGACAGATAACTCACCCTCCCTGGCCCATACTGGTGGTGTGATCTACAGCAGGACAGGTAACTCACCCTCCCTGGCCCATACTGGTGGCTGTGATCTACAGCAGGACAGGTAACTCACCCTCCCTGGCCCATACTGGTGGCTGTGATCTACAGCAGGACAGGTAACTCACCCTCCCTGGCCCATACTGGTGGCTGTGATCTACAGCAGGACAGGTAACTCACCCTCCCTGGCCCATACTGGTGGCTGTGATCTACAGCAGGACAGGTAACTCACCCTCCCTGGCCCATACTGGTGGCTGTGATCTACAGCAGGACAGGTAACTCACCCTCCCTGGCCCATACTGGTGGCTGTGATCTACAGGCGATTTAAAAAGAACAGAGATAGAACAGGAGCAAGCGTTCTCAAGTGGGGAAAGACCAATTTTACTAAGATGTGATTGGATTTAGCAGAAGTGGATTGGGCATGGAAACCAAATCAGTGTCGGAGCAGTGAGAGTTAGTGAGGACTCAGAACAAATATGTTCTCACAAAGGAAAAGGGTAGGATTCTCAAATCAAGAGTCCCCTTGGATGCCAAGGAGCATACAGGAGAGGATAAAAGCACAAAGGGAAGTTTGCAATCCTGGGATTCTGGTGAGTGTCCTCCCGGCAGCAGCCTGGCCTTACTGAGTTCAAGGGCTGTTGGGCCATAGGAGCTGACAGGAAAGGGTAAGGTCAAAAAGGGAAGCTTTATATCAAGTACCAATGTGTCTTCATTGCAGAAGGCTATAGCAATGCTGAAAGTATAGGAGTGAATTTTTTTTAAATTAGATTGGGGAAGCAAAATGAGAATATGAGAGAATATTGACAAGTAAAAGCTTCCCTTTTTGACCTTACCCTTTCCTGTCAGCTCCTATGGCCCAACAGCCCTTGAACTCAGCAAGGCCAGGCTGCTGCCGGGAGGACGCTCAGCAGAATCCCAGGATTGCAAACTTCCTTTTGTGGTTGTATCCTCTCCTGTATGCTCCTTGACAAACGATGCTTGCTAAATGCTTGTAAAGCAATGGAGTAACTATGGAAAGAGTAGGAGCCATCATATGGGTTTAGTTGTTAAGGAATACCCTGCATCTGTCTTCAGAAAAGAGAGGGTTGGTTCAAGCATTGTACTTTAGAAGGAGAACTCATTAATATAACACAGTGAGGAAGGAGCAGTTAAGTGACTTGGAATCTTTGGAAGCAAATACATTCCCAGACCCCTAAAGGAAGCAAGGGAGGAAAACAATATCCAAGGGTTACATTCACTGGATTCTTAACTGGACCAGCCATATAAATACTGTGGCTACAAGAGCAGGTCAGAGGCTGGGAATCCTGCGGAGAGTAACTCACCTCCTGACTCCCCAAAGCCTGTCCACCATCTACAAGGCACAAGTCAGGAGTGTGATGGAATACTCCCCACTTGCCTGGATGAGTGCAGCTCCCACAGCACTCAAGAAGCTCGACACCATCCAGGACAAAGCAGACCCGCTTGATTGGCTCCCCACCCACAAACATTCACTCTCTCCACCACCGATGCACAGTAGCAGCAGTGTGTGTACCATCTACAAGATGCACTGCAGGAATTCACCAAGGCTCCTTAGACAGCACCTTCCAAACCCACGACCACTACTATCTAGAAGGACAAGGGCAGCAGACACATGGGAACACCATCACCTGAAAGTTCTCTTCCAAGCCTCTCACCCCCCCGACTTGGAAATATATTGGCTGTTCCTTCACTGTCACAGGGACAAAATCCTGGAACTCCCTCCCTAACAGCACCGTGGATGTACCTACACCACATGGACAAAATCCTGGATCTCCCTTCCTAAGAGCGCTGTGGGTGTACCTACACCACAGGGACAAAATCCTGAAACTCCCTCCCTAACAGCACTGTGGGTGTACCTACACAACAGGGACAAAATCCTGGAACTCCCTCACTAACAGCACTGCGGGTGTACCTACACCACAGGGACTGCAGCGGTTCAAGAAGGCAGCTCACCCACCACCTTCTCAAGGGGCAATTAGGGATGGGCAATAAATGCTGGGCCCAGCCAGTGAAGCCCACATCCTGTGAATGAATATACAAAAAAATTTCAGCATCTCTGCTATATGTTTCGCAAACTCCTCAAGTTCCAGGCATGGTTCAGGAGGACTGGAGAAATGCTATAATTGTACTGCTGTTTGAAAAGAAACAAAAGGATTGCCTGATGAACTCTAGGCCAGTCAGCCTGACCTCAGCGTTGGAAAAATGATTGGAAGCACTTCTGAGAGACAGTAGAAATCATCACGCAGAAAGGCGTGGATTATTCATGAACAGTCAACCGGGATCTGTTAAGGGAAGATTGTGTCTGAGTGACCTGACTGAATTTTTTTCGGAATAAGATAACAAGCAGATTGATGAGGGTGATATGTCTGATGTGGTGTAAATGGCTTTTAGAAAGGTTTTTGACAAAGTTCGACATGGGAGGCTGATCAGAAAATTAAAAGCTCCTGGAAGGCCAGAGAAAGTCTCACATTAATCTACAATTGTCTCAGTCACAGGAAGCAAAGGGTAATGACTGACAGATGTTTTTATGACTGGAAGGCTGTTTACAGTGGGATTCTGCAACTCTTAGTGCTCTGTCCCGAGGTCTTTGTCATATAAACCACAGATAGAGTCTTAAAGGTAGGGGTAGGCGAGAAGTTTGCAGATAAGATGAAAGTTGGCCATATGGTTGTTAGTGAGGAAGGAACCTGCAGATTGCAGGAAGATATCACCGGACTGGATCCCACAGGCTGGCCTCATTGCTTCGGAACTCAAGAGGCTGAGGGGGGAATTAATCGTGCTGTATAAAATTATGAGGGGTACAGGCCGAGAGAACAGGAAGGACTCATTTCCATTTGCGGGGAGGCCAGGGACCAGGGCACAGAGAATTGGCAGTAGGATAAGAAAGGAGTTGAGGAGAAATTCCTTCACCCAGAGAGTGGTAAGTGTCTGGAATTCACTGTCTGAAGAGGCTGATCGAGTCAGAAACGTTCGTCACATTTAAAAAGCCTTCAGATGTGCACTTAAAGTGCTGAAAACCTTGAGGCAATGGAACAAAATGAAAAGTGGGATTGAAACCCCTGCCCCTATTGGTGATCTGGAGGAATATTCAACAAGAAAGTTATTGAACGGTAATTAAACCCCAACAGGATAATGAACTGATTGGGAGAAGGCAAACTGCCCTCAATCTCTCTGTGAGCTACACGACAGGTCCTTTCATGCCTGCAGCACAATGAATTCACCAATGACTGCGCCACATAACTTCCCAGGAACCAATTTAAAAGAAAAATCTTACCTTTAACAAAACAAGTGCAGACGATGGCAATACCGAGAAACAGCTTCATTGTGCAGCTTTAATGTGATGCAGCCCTGGCACTAAACAGCAACGTCCCTACAAAACTGCTCTAGATAGGTGTACAGATCAGGAAACTCTCTTGGCTCTTGGAAAACTGCCTCACCCTATGTACAAATCAAACTCTACTGTCACTCACTTTCTTGTGGTGACCCGCCTTCTTCCTGTACGAACAAGTAACAGTAAAAAAAAATCATTCTGAGAGGTTCTGTCCTGGCAATAAGAGTTGGAAAGAGGGACTGAGAGAAATGACCAAGGACGATGACTGCCAAGAGTTCAAAACTGTTTTCGATTGGTCAAATAGGAGAAGTAGAAACAGTAAAAACAAAGCAAGGTCTGTGAGAGAGGAGGGGGTACAGCAGGAGACATGAGATGACTGGGTGGGGCAGAGGCAAAGGGAGTGATAATGGGACAAGTAGAGGAGGCGTGTAAGTCACAATAAAGATCAGCTACCACGAGAAAGCAAAAACAAGAGAAAGGCAAGATGAAGCTATGACCTATTATAATCCCACTGACTCCCACAGCTGCCTGACCTCACTTCCTGAGTCCCCTGCTTTCTGTAAGGGTTCCAGTAATTCTCCCAGTTCTTCTATCTCACCTCCTTATTGTGGGGAGCCCGAGTGATAGTACCTCCAAAGGGAAGGGAGCCACTGTTAATTGAACGACCTAGTGCACATCCAGGAATATCCTGAATGAAGATGATAGCTCGCAGCTACCTATGGTGGCCTGGGATGGATGGTAAAATAGAGAGCTGAGTAAAGAATTGGGTGCAACATCAGCAACTGCAAAAGTTATCATCGACAGCTCAGTTACACCCTTGGGAGTGGCCAGGAAGACCCTGGGTTCGGTTACACATTGACTATAGAACCACAGAACCATAGAAAAGTTACAGCACAGAAGGAGGCCATTTGGCTCATCTTGTCCATGCCAGCCCAAGGACACCCAGATGCCCTTGCTAATCCCACCTTCCTGCACCCAGCCCATAGCCCTGCAGCTTACAGCACTTTAGGTGCAGACCCAGGTACCTCTTAAAAGAGTTTAGAGTTTCAGACTATCTGGGACCTTACATGGGAAGAATGTTTCTACTCATTGATGCTCACTCAAAATGGATGGGCATATATGGGGTGAAGTCACTAATGTCCACTGCTACAATTGAGAAACTACGCCAAAGTTTTGCCATTAACAGGCTACCAGAGGTAGTCATTTCTAATAACAGCATGGCATTTATGAGTGCTGAGTTTCAACTGTGTTTCAGCCTCAACAGTATCACTCATGTAAAAAGCTCACCGTATCACCCTTCCTCAAATGGGCTGGCCCAAAGGGCTGTTCAAACATTCAAGGCAGGCATGAAGAGGTTAACTGGCGAGTTCTCAGCAACCAAACCAGCAGGCTTTCTTTTTCATTACAGGACCGCCCTTCACAAAACAACAGGTGTCACACCCACCGAGTTACTGTTGAAACACTGTCTCAGGATGAGATTGAGCTAAATAATGCCAAGTTTCGAGGGGTAGGTGGAAAGGGGTCAGGGAAGGCATAGTCGCGAGAGGAAATTTACTGTGAGAGAGAAGGTATACAGGAAAAACTTTGCAGAAGGACCGATGCAGCTGCCAGGTGAAATAAGTGGTGGCTGGACCTCTAAATGGCCACCTGGAGGTGGAATGCCAAGTCATACAGAGACAAGTGGACCATTTAAGGAAGAGAGAAACAGATCACTAAGAATTGAATCCACCGGTGATCACAACCGGGTAAACATTTCCTGTTGAGATTAATCAGCCCAAGACAGACACACCGGATGTTCCTGAAAGAGTTGAGGATACAGAACTGCAGAAACACCTGATGTACAAACAACTCTGGACAAGGAAGTTCCTGAAAAAGGAGCTGAGACACTCCACACGCATAAGAAAACCCCCTGAAAGACTGAAATGTAAATTCCTAATTCAATGTAAATTTGCTGTTGTCATGAGAAATTCGGACATGTAAATATAAAATGTATATTTGAGAAAAGGGGGAGAGATGAGGTAATTATTTAGTGTGTAACATGCCATAAGAATAATGCTTCTAAAGCAAGATCACATGATCTTTAGTAACCAATAAGAGATTAGCACAGGCGAAGTCAGTGGTTAGTAGTCAGTATGTGGGGATGTATAGAGATAGAGTTGCGTTTAAAGCAAACATGTAGCGATGCAGAGTAGCTTGTAAATCAGCTTAAAGTTTCTAATGAAGAAAAGTCTGCGGATCCAGATTTATCAATAGAAGGAAATCGACAACAACTCATATAAAAGTGAATGGCTGGTACACAAGCTACAGAGACTGCTGTGTCTCACTGGTACAAACAAGCTACAGAGACTGCTGTGTCTCACTGGTACACAAGATACAGAGACTGCTGTGCTGCGCTGGAGACCAAACTACAGGGAATGCTGTGTCTCACAGGAACCCAAGACATGGAGACTGCTGTGTTTCACTAGTACCCAAGTTACAGAGACTGCTGTGTCTCGCTGGTACCCAAGATACAGAGAATGCTGTGTCTCACTGGGACCCAAGCTACAGAGACGGCTGTGTCTCACTGGTACACAAGATACAGAGACTGCTGTGTTTCACTAGTACCCAAGTTACAGAGACTGCTGTGTCTCGCTGGAACGCAAGATACAGAGAATGCTGTGTCTCACTGGGACCCAAGCTACAGAGACTGCTGTGTCTCACTGGTACACAAGCTACAGAGACTGCTGTCTCTCGCTGGTACACAAGCTACAGAGACTGCTGTCTCTCGCTGGTACACAAGCTACAGAGACGGCTGTGTCTCGCTGGTACACAAGCTACAGAGACGGCTGTGTATCGCTGGCACACAAGCTACAGAGACTGCTGTGTTGCGCTGGAGCCCAAACTACAGGGAATGCTGTGTCTCACAGGAACCCAAGATATGGAGACTGATGTGTTTCACTAGTACCCAAGTTACAGAGACTGCTGTGTCTCACTGGTACCCAAGTTACAGAGACTGCTGTGTCTCACTGGTACCCAAGATACAGAGACTGCTGTGTCTCACTGGTACACAAGCTAGAGAGACTGCTATGTCTCACTGGTACACAAGCGACAGAGACTGCTGTGTCTCACTGGTACACAAGCGACAGAGACGGCTGTGTCTCACTGGTACGGAAGCTACAGAGACTGCTGTGTATTACTGGAACCCAAGATACAGAGATTGCTGTGTCTCACTGGTACACAAGCGACAGAGACTGCTGTGTCTCACTGGTACACAAGCGACAGAGACTGCAGTGTCTCACTGGTACACAAGCTACAGAGACTGCTGTGTCTCGCTGGTACACAAGTTAAAGAGCCTGCTGTGCCTCACTGGTACACAAGCGACAGAGACTGCTGTGTCTCACTGGTACACAAGCTACAGAGACTGCTGTGTCTCACTGGTACACAAGCGACAGAGATTGCTGTGTCTCACTGGTACACAAGCGACAGAGACTGCTGTGTCTCACTGGTACACAAGCTACAGAGACAGCTGTGTCTCACTGGTAAAAAAGCTACAGAGACTGCTGTGTCTCACTGGTACACAAGCAACAGAGACTGCTGTGTCTCACTGGTACACAAGCTATAGAGACTGCTGAGTCTCACTGGTACACAAGCGACAGAGACTGCTGTGTCTCACTGGTACACAAGTGACAGAGACTGCTGTGTCTCACTGGTACACAAGCTATAGAGACTGCTGAGTTTCGCTGGTACACAAGCGACAGAGACTGCTGAGTCTCATTGGTACACAAGCGACAGAGACTGCTGTGTCTCACTGGTACACAAGATACAGAGACTGCTGAGCCTCACTGGAACCCAAGATACAGAGACTGCTGTGTCTCACTGGTACCCAAGATACAGAGACTGCTGTGTCTCACTGGTACACAAGCGACAGAGACTGCTGTTTCTCATGGTACACAAGCTAAAGAGACTGCTGTGTCTCACTGGTACACAAGCTACAGAGACTGCTGTGTCTCGCTGGTACACAAGCTACAGAGACTGCTGTGTCTCACTGGTACCCAAGATACAGAGACTGCTGTGTCTCACTGGTACACAAGCTAGAGAGACTGCTGTGTCTCGCTGGTACACAAGCTACAGAGACAGCTGTGTATCACTGGTACACAAGCGACAGAGACTGCTGTGCCTCACTGGTACCAAAGATGCAGAGATTGCTGTGTCTCACTGGTACACAAGCGACAGAGACTGCTGTGTCTCACTGGTACACAAGCTACAGAAAATGCTGTGTCTCACTGGTACACAAGCGACAGAGACTGCTGTGTCTCACTGGAACACAAGCGACAGAGACTGCTGTGTCTCACTGGTATACAAGCTACAGAGACTGCTGTGCCTCACTGGTACACAAGCTACAGAGACTGCTGTGTCTCACTGGTACACAAGCTACAGAGACTGATGTGTCTCAATGGTACACAAGCGACAGAGACTGCTGTGTCTCACTGGTACACAAGTGACAGAGACTGCTGTGTCTCACTTTTACACAAGCTACAGAGACTGCTGTGCCTCACTGGTACACAAGCTACAGAGACTGCTGAGTCTCACTGGTACACAAGCTACAGAGACTGCTGTGTCTCGCTGGTAAACAAGCTACAGAGACTGCTGTGTCTCACTGGTACACAAGCGACAGAGACTGCTGTGTCTCGCTGGTACACAAACGACAGAGACTGCTGGGTCTCACTGATACACAAGCTATAGAGACTGCTGAGTCTCGCTGGTACACAAGCGACAGAGACTGCTGTGTCTCACTGGTACACAAGCTATAGAGACTGCTGAGTTTCGCTGGTACACAAGCGACAGAGACTGCTGTGTCTCACTGGTACACAAGCGACAGAGACAGCTGTGTCTCACTGTTACACAAGCTCTAGAGACTGCTGTGTCTCGCTGGTACACAAGCGACAGAGACTGCTGTGTCTCACTGGTACACAAGCTACAGAGACTGCTGTGTCTCACTGGTACACAAGCGACAGAGACTGCTGTGTCTCGCTGGTACACAAGCTACAGAGACTGCTGTGTCTCACTGGTACACAAGCTACAGAGACTGCTGTGTCTCACTGGTACACAAGCGACAGAGACTGCTGTGTCTCACTGGTACACAAGCTACAGAGACTGCTGTGTCTCACTGGTACACAAGCTACAGAGACTGCTGTGTCTCACTGGTACACAAGCGACAGAGACTGCTGTGTCTCACTGGTACACAAGCGACAGAGACTGCTGTGTCTCACTGGTACACAAGCTACAGAGACTGCTGTGTCTCACTGGTACACAAGCTACAGAGACTGCTGTGTCTCACTGGTACACAAGCTACAGAGACTGCTGTGTCTCACTGGTACACAAGCTACAGAGACTGCTGTGTCTCACTGGTACACAAGCGACAGAGACTGCTGTGTCTCACTGGTACACAAGTGACAGAGACTGCTGTGTCTCACTTTTACACAAGCTACAGAGACTGCTGTGCCTCACTGGTACACAAGCGACAGAGACTGCTGTGTCTCACTGGTACACAAGCGACAGAGACTGCTGTGTCTCACTGGTACACAAGCTATAGAGACTGCTGAGTTTCGCTGGTACACAAGCGACAGAGACTGCTGTGTCTCACTGGTACACAAGCGACAGAGACAGCTGTGTCTCACTGTTACACAAGCTCTAGAGAATGCTGAGTCTCGCTGGTACACAAGCGACAGAGACTGCTGTGTCTCACTGGTACACAAGCTACCGAGACTGCTGTGTCACGCTGGTACACAAGCGACAGAGACTGCTCTGTCTCGCTGGTACACAAGCTATAGAAACTGCTGAGTCTCACTCGTACACAAGCTACAGAGACTGCTGTGTCTCACTGTTACACAAGCTACAGAGACAGCTGTGTCTGACTGGTACACAAGCTACAGAGACTGCTGTGTCTCACTGGTACACAAGCTACAGAGACTGCTGTGTCTCACTGGTACACAAGCTACAGAGACTGCTGTGTCTCACTGGTACACAAGCTACAGAGACTGCTGTGTCTCACTGGTACACAAGCTACAGAGACTGCTGTGTCTCACTGGTACACAAGCTACAGAGACTGCTGTGTCTCACTGGTACACAAGCTACAGAGACTGCTGTGTCTCACTGGTACACAAGCGACAGAGACTGCTGTGTCTCACTGGTACACAAGCGACAGAGACTGCTGTGTCTCACTGGTACACAAGCTACAGAGACTGCTGTGTCTCACTGGTACACAAGCTACAGAGACTGCTGTGTCTCACTGGTACACAAGCTACAGAGACTGCTGTGTCTCACTGGTACACAAGCGACAGAGACTGCTGTGTCTCACTGGTACACAAGCTACAGAGACTGCTGTGTCTCACTGGTACACAAGATACAGAGACTGCTGAGTCTCACTTGTACACAAGCGACAGAGACTGCTGTGTCTCACTGGTACACAAGCGACAGAGACTGCTGCGTCTCGCTGGTACACAAGCTACAGAGACGGCTGTGTCTCGCTGGTACACAAGATACAGAGACTGCTGTGTCTCACTGGTACACAAGCTACAGTGACTGCTGTTTCTCACTGGTACACAAGCGACAGAGACTGCTGTGTCTCACTGGTACACAAGCGACAGAGACTGCTGTGTCTCACTGGTACTGAAGCTACAGAGACTGCTGTGTATTACTGGTACCCAAGATACAGAGACTGCTGTGTCTCACTGGTAAACAAGCGACAGAGACTGCTGTGTCTCACTGGTACACAAGCTACAGAGACTGCTGTGTCTCACTGGTACACAAGCTACAGAAAATGCTGTGTCTCACTGGTACACAAGCGACAGAGACTGCTGTGTCTAACTGGAACACAAGCGACAGAGACGGCTGTGTCTGACAGGTACACAAGCTACAGAGACTGCTGTGTCTCACTGGTACACAAGCTACAGAGACTGCTGTGTCTCGCTGGTACACAAGCTACAGAGACTGCTGTGTCTCGCTGGTACACAAGCTACAGAGACTGCTGTGTCTCACTGGTACACAAGCTACAGAGACTGCTGTGTCTCACTGGTACACAAGCTACAGAGACTGCTGTGTCTCACTGGTACACAAGCTACAGAGACTGCTGTGTCTCACTGGTACACAAGCTACAGAGACTGCTGTGTCTCACTGGTACACAAGCGACAGAGACTGCTGTGTCTCACTGGTACACAAGCTACAGAGACTGCTGTGTCTCACTGGTACACAAGCGACAGAGACTGCTGTGTCTCACTGGTACACAAGCGACAGAGACTGCTGTGTCTCACTGGTACACAAGCTACAGAGACTGCTGTGTCTCACTGGTACACAAGCTACAGAGACTGCTGAGTCTCACTGGTACACAAGCGACAGAGACTGCTGTGTCTCACTGGTACACAAGCGACAGAGACTGCTGCGTCTCGCTGGTACACAAGCTACAGAGACGGCTGTGTCTCACTGGTACCCAAGATACAGAGACTGCTGTGTCTCACTGGTACACAAGCTACAGTGACTGCTGTATCTCACTGGTACACAAGCGACAGAGACTGCTGTGTCTCACTGGTACTGAAGCTACAGAGACTGCTGTGTATTACTGGTACCCAAGATACAGAGACTGCTGTGCCTCAATGGTACACAAGCTACAGTGCACGCTGTTTCTCACTGGTACACAAGCGACAGAGACTGCTGTGTCTCACTGGTACACAAGCTAGAGAGACTGCTGAGTCTCACTGGTACACAAGCTACAGAGACTGCTGTGTCTCAATGGTACACAAGCGACAGAGACTGCTGTGTCTCAATGGTACACAAGTGACAGAGACTGCTGTGTCTCACTTTTACACAAGCTACAGAGACTGCTGTTTTTCACTGGTACACAAGCTACAGATACTGCTGAGTCTCACTGGTACACAAGCTACAGAGACTGATGTGTCTCGCTGGTAAACAAGCTACAGAGACTGCTGTGTCTCACTGGTACACAAGTGACAGAGACTGCTGTGTCTCGCTGGTACACAAACGACAGAGACTGCTGGGTCTCACTGATACACAAGCTATAGAGACTGCTGAGTCTCGCTGGTACACAAGCTACAGAGACTGCTGTGTCTCACTGGTACACAAGCGACAGAGACTGCTGTGTATCACTGGTACACAAGCTATAGACACTGCTGAGTTTCGCTGGTACACAAGCGACAGAGACTGCTGTGTCTCAGCGGTACACAAGCGACAGAGACAGCTGTGTCTCACTGTTACACAAGCTCTAGAGAATGCTTAGTCTCGCTGGTACACAAGCGACAGAGACTGCTGTGTCTCACTGGTACACAAGCTACAGAGATTGCTGTGTCACGCTGGTACACAAGCGACAGAGACTGCTCTGTCTCGCTGGTACACAAGCTATAGAAACTGCTGAGTCTCACTCGTACACAAGCTACAGAGACTGCTGTGTCTCACTGTTACACAAGCTAAAGAGACAGCTGTGTCTGACAGGTACACAAGCTACAGAGACTGCTGTGTCTCAATGGTACACAAGCTACAGACACAGCTGTGTCTCGCTGGTACACAAGCTACAGAGACTGCTGAGTCTCGCTGGTACAGAAGCTACAGAGACTGCTGTGTCTAACTGGTACACAAGCTACAGAGACTGCTGTGTCCCACTGGTACACAACCGACAGAGACTGCTGTGTCTCACTGGTACACAAGCGACAGAGACTGCTGTGTCTCACTGGTACACAAGCTACAGAGACTGCTGTGTCCCACTGGTACACAACTGACAGAGACTGCTGTGTCTCACTGGTACACAAGCGACAGAGACTGCTGTGTCTCACTGGTACACAAGCTGCAGAGACTGCTGTGTATCACTGGTACCCAAGATAGAGAGACTGCTGAGTCTCACTTGTACACAAGCGACAGAGACTGCTGTGTCTCACTGGTACACAAGCGACAGAGACTGCTGCGTCTCGCTGGTACACAAGCTACAGAGAAGGCTGTGTCTCGCTGGTACACAAGATACAGAGACTGCTGTGTCTCACTGGTACACAAACTACAGTGACTGCTGTTTCTCACTCGTACACAAGCGACAGAGACTGCTGTGTCTGACAGGTACACAAGCTACAGAGACTGCTGTGTCTCAATGGTACACAAGCTACAGACACAGCTGTGTCTCGCTGGTACACAAGCTACAGAGACAGCTGTGTCTGACAGGTACACAAGCTACAGAGACTGCTGTGTCTCAATGGTACACAAGCTACAGACACAGCTGTGTCTCGCTGGTACACAAGCTACAGAGAATGCTGAGTCTCGCTGCTACACAAGCTACATAGACTGCTGAGTCTCAATGGTATCCAAGCTACAGAGACTGCTGTGTCTCACTGGTACAGAAGCTACAGAGACTGCTGAGTCTCACTGGTACACAAGCTACAGAGACTGATGTGTCTCGCTGGTAAACAAGCTACAGAGACTGCTGTGTCTCACTGGTACACAAGCGACAGAGACTGCTGTGTCTCGCTGGTACACAAACGACAGAGACTGCTGGGTCTCACTGATACACAAGCTATAGAGACTGCTGAGTCTCGCTGGTACACAAGTGACAGAGACTGCTGTGTCTCACTGGTTCACAAGCAACAGAGACTGCTGTGTCTCACTGGTACACAAGCTATAGAGACTGCTGAGTTTCGCTGGTACACAAGCGACAGAGACTGCTGTGTCTCACTGGTACACAAGCGACAGAGACAGCTGTGTCTCACTGTTACACAAGCGACAGAGACTGCTCTGTCTCGCTGGTACACAAGCTATAGAAACTGCTGAGTCTCACTCGTACACAAGCTACAGAGACTGCTGTGTCTCACTGTTACACAAGCTAAAGAGACAGCTGTGTCTGACAGGTACACAAGCTACAGAGACTGCTGTGTTTCAATGGTACACAAGCTACAGACACAGCTGTGTCTCGCTGGTACACAAGCTACAGAGACTGCTGAGTCTCGCTGCTACACAAGCTACATAGACTGCTGAGTCTCAATGGTATCCAAGCTACAGAGACTGCTGTGTCTCACTGGTACAGAAGCTACAGAGACTGCTGTGTCTAACTGGTACACAAGCTACAGAGACTGCTGTGTCCCACAGGTACACAACCGACAGAGACTGCTGTGTCCCACTGGTACACAACCGACAGAGACTGCTGTGTCTCACTGGTACACAAGCGACAGAGACTGCTGTGTCTCACTGGTACACAAGCTACAGAGAGTGCTGTGTATCACTGGTACCCAAGATAGAGAGACTGCTGAGTCTCACTTGTACACAAGCGACAGAGACTGCTGTGTCTCACTGGTACACAAGCGACAGAGACTGCTGCGTCTCGCTGGTACACAAGCTACAGAGACGGCTGTGTCTCACTGGTACCCAAGATACAGAGACTGCTGTGTCTCACTGGTACACAAGCTACAGAGACTGCTGTGTCTCACTGGTACACAAGCGACAGAGACTGCTGTGTCTCACTGGTACACAAGCTACAGAGACTGCTGTGTCTCACTGGTACCCAAGATACAGAGACTGCTGTGTCTCACTGGTACACAAGCTACAGAGACTGCTGTGTCTCACTGGTACACAAGCGACAGAGACTGCTGTGTCTCACTGGTACACAAGCTACAGAGACTGCTGTGTCTCACTGGTACACAAGCTACAGAGACTGCTGTGTCTCACTGGTACACAAGCGACAGAGACTGCTGTGTCTCACTGGTACACAAGCTACAGAGACTGCTGTGTCTCACTGGTACACAAGCTACAGAGACTGCTGTGTCTCACTGGTACACAAGCTACAGAGACTGCTGTGTCTCACTGGTACACAAGCTACAGAGACTGCTGTGTCTCACTGGTACACAAGTGACAGAGACTGCTGTGTCTCACTGTTACACAAGCTACAGAGACTGCTGTTTTTCACTGGTACACAAGCTACAGATACTGCTGAGTCTCACTGGTACACAAGCTACAGAGACTGATGTGTCTCGCTGGTAAACAAGCTACAGAGACTGCTGTGTCTCGCTGGTACACAAACGACAGAGACTGCTGGGTCTCACTGATACACAAGCTATAGAGACTGCTGAGTCTCGCTGGTACACAAGCTACAGAGACTGCTGTGTCTCACTGGTACACAAGCGACAGAGACTGCTGTGTCTCACTGGTACACAAGCTATAGATACTGCTGAGTTTCGCTGGTACACAAGCGACAGAGACTGCTGTGTCTCACTGGTACACAAGCGACAGAGACAGCTGTGTCTCACTGTTACACAAGCTCTAGAGAATGCTTAGTCTCGCTGGTACACAAGCGACAGAGACTGCTGTGTCTCACTGGTACACAAGCTACAGAGACTGCTGTGTCACGCTGGTACACAAGCGACAGAGACTGCTGTGTCTCACTGGTACACAAGCTACAGAGACTGCTGAGTCTCACTGTACACAAGCTACAGAGACTGCTGTGTCTCACTGGTACACAAGCTACAGAGACTGCTGTGTCTCGAGGTACACAAGCTACAGAGACTGCTGTGTCTCACTGGTACACAAGCTACAGAGACTGCTGTGTCTCGCTGGTACACAAGCTACAGAGACTGCTGTGTCTCACTGGTACACAAGCTACAGAGACTGCTGTGTCTCACTGGTACACAAGCTACAGAGACTGCTGTGTCTCACTGGTACACAAGCGACAGAGACTGCTGTGTCTCACTGGTACACAAGCGACAGAGACTGCTGTGTCTCACTGGTACACAAGCTACAGAGACTGCTGTGTCTCACTGGTACACAAGCTGCAGAGACTGCTGTGTCTCACTGGTACACAAGCTACAGAGACTGCTGTGTCTCACTGGTACACAAGCTACAGAGACTGCTGTGTCTCACTGGTACCCAAGCTACAGAGACTGCTGAGTCTCACTTGTACACAAGCGACAGAGACTGCTGTGTCTCACTGGTACACAAGCGACAGAGACTGCTGCGTCTCGCTGGTACACAAGCTACAGAGACTGCTGTGTCTCGCTGGTACACAAGATACAGAGACTGCTGTGTCTCACTGGTACACAAGCTACAGAGACTGCTGTGTCTCACTGGTACACAAGCGACAGAGACTGCTGTGTCTGACTGGTACACAAGCTACAGAGACTGCTGTGTCTCACTGGTACACAAGCTACAGAGACTGCTGTGTCTCGCTGGTACACAAGCTACAGAGACTGCTGTGTCTCACTGGTACACAAGCGACAGAGACTGCTGTGTCTCACTGGTACACAAGCTACAGAGACTGCTGTGTCACGCTGGTACACAAGCTACAGAGACTGCTCTGTCTCGCTGGTACACAAGCTACAGAGAATGCTGTGTCTCACTCGTACACAAGCTACAGAGACTGCTGTGTCTCACTGGTACACAAGCTACAGAGACTGCTGTGTCTCACTGGTACACAAGCTACAGAGACTGCTGTGTCTCACTGGTACACAAGCTACAGAGACTGCTGTGTCTCACTGGTACACAAGCTACAGAGACTGCTGTGTCTCACTGGTACACAAGCTACAGAGACTGCTGTGTCTCACTGGTACACAAGCTACAGAGACTGCTGTGTCTCACTGGTACACAAGCTACAGAGACTGCTGTGTCTCACTGGTACACAAGCTACAGAGACTGCTGTGTCTCACTGGTACACAAGCTACAGAGACTGCTGTGTCTCACTGGTACACAAGCTACAGAGACTGCTGTGTCTCACTGGTACACAAGCTACAGAGACTGCTGTGTCTCACTGGTACACAAGCTACAGAGACTGCTGTGTCTCACTGGTACACAAGCTACAGAGACTGCTGTGTCTCACTGGTACACAAGCTACAGAGACTGCTGTGTCTCACTGGTACACAAGCTACAGAGACTGCTGTGTCTCACTGGTACACAAGCTACAGAGACTGCTGTGTCTCACTGGTACACAAGCTACAGAGACTGCTGTGTCTCACTGGTACACAAGCGACAGAGACTGCTGTGTCTGACTGGTACACAAGCTACAGAGACTGCTGTGTCTCACTGGTACACAAGCTACAGAGACTGCTGTGTCTCACTGGTACACAAGCGACAGAGACTGCTGTGCCTCACTGGTACACAAGCTACAGAGACTGCTGTGTCTCACTGGTACACAAGCTACAGAGACTGCTGTGTCTCACTGGTACACAAGCTACAGAGACTGCTGTGTCTCACTGGTACACAAGATACAGAGACTGCTGTGTCTCACTGGTACACAAGCTACAGAGACTGCTGTGTCTCACTGGTACACAAGCTACAGAGACTGCTGTGTCTCACTGGTACACAAGCGACAGAGACTGCTGTGTCTCACTGGTACACAAGCTACAGAGACTGCTGTGTCTCACTGGTACACAAGCTACAGAGACTGCTGTGTCTCACTGGTACACAAGCTACAGAGACTGCTGTGTCTCACTGGTACACAAGCTACAGAGACTGCTGTGTCTCACTGGTACACAAGCTACAGAGACTGCTGTGTCTCACTGGTACACAAGCGACAGAGACTGCTGTGTCTCACTGGTACACAAGCTACAGAGACTGCTGTGTCTCACTGGTACACAAGCGACAGAGACTGCTGTGTCTCACTGGTACACAAGCGACAGAGACTGCTGTGTCTCACTGGTACACAAGCTACAGAGACTGCTGTGTCTCACTGGTACACAAGCTACAGAGACTGCTGTGTCTCACTGGTACACAAGCTACAGAGACTGCTGTGTCTCACTGGTACACAAGCGACAGAGACTGCTGTGTCTCACTGGTACACAAGCTACAGAGACTGCTGTGTCTCACTGGTACACAAGCTACAGAGACTGCTGTGTCTCGCTGGTACACAAGCTACAGAGACTGCTGTGTCTCACTGGTACACAAGCTACAGAGACTGCTGTGTCTCACTGGTACACAAGCTACAGAGACTGCTGTGTCTCACTGGTACACAAGCTACAGAGACTGCTGTGTCTCACTGGTACACAAGCTACAGAGACTGCTGTGTCTCACTGGTACACAAGCTACAGAGACTGCTGTGTCTCACTGGTACACAAGCTACAGAGACTGCTGTGTCTCACTGGTACACAAGATACAGAGACTGCTGTGTCTCACTGGTACACAAGCTACAGAGACTGCTGTGTCTCACTGGTACACAAGCTACAGAGACTGCTGTGTCTCACTGGTACACAAGCGACAGTGACTGCTGTGTCTCACTGGTACACAAGCTACAGAGACTGCTGTGTCTCACTGGTACACAAGCTACAGAGACTGCTGTGTCTCACTGGTACACAAGCTACAGAGACTGCTGTGTCTCACTGGTACACAAGCTACAGAGACTGCTGTGTCTCACTGGTACACAAGCTACAGAGACTGCTGTGTCTCACTGGTACACAAGCGACAGAGACTGCTGTGTCTCACTGGTACACAAGCGACAGAGACTGCTGTGTCTCACTGGTACACAAGCTACAGAGACTGCTGTGTCTCACTGGTACACAAGCTACAGAGACTGCTGTGTCTCACTGGTACACAAGCTACAGAGACTGCTGTGTCTCACTGGTACACAAGCTACAGAGACTGCTGTGTCTCACTGGTACACAAGCGACAGAGACTGCTGTGT
Source organism: Carcharodon carcharias (assembly GCF_017639515.1). Taxonomy (NCBI): domain Eukaryota; kingdom Metazoa; phylum Chordata; class Chondrichthyes; order Lamniformes; family Lamnidae; genus Carcharodon; species Carcharodon carcharias. The sequence goes on from NW_024470654.1 coordinate 92,710, forward strand.
CTCACTGGTACACAAGCTACAGAGACTGCTGTGTCTCACTGGTACACAAGCTACAGAGACTGCTGTGTCTCACTGGTACACAAGCTACAGAGACTGCTGTGTCTCACTGGTACACAAGCTACAGAGACTGCTGTGTCTCACTGGTACACAAGCTACAGAGACTGCTGTGTCTCACTGGTACACAAGCTACAGAGACTGCTGTGTCTCACTGGTACACAAGCTACAGAGACTGCTGTGTCTCACTGGTACACAAGCTACAGAGACTGCTGTGTCTCACTGGTACACAAGCTACAGAGACTGCTGTGTCTCACTGGTACACAAGCTACAGAGACTGCTGTGTCTCACTGGTACACAAGCTACAGAGACTGCTGTGTCTCGCTGGTACACAAGCTACAGAGACTGCTGTGTCTCACTGGTACACAAGCTACAGAGACTGCTGTGTCTCACTGGTACACAAGCTACAGAGACTGCTGTGTCTCACTGGTACACAAGCTACAGAGACTGCTGTGTCTCACTGGTACACAAGCTACAGAGACTGCTGTGTCTCACTGGTACACAAGCTACAGAGACTGCTGTGTCTCACTGGTACACAAGCTACAGAGACTGCTGTGTCTCACTGGTACACAAGCGACAGAGACTGCTGTGTCTCACTGGTACACAAGCGACAGAGACTGCTGTGTCTCACTGGTACACAAGCTACAGAGACTGCTGTGTCTCACTGGTACCCAAGCTACAGAGACTGCTGTGTCTCACTGGTACACAAGCGACAGAGACTGCTGTGTCTCACTGGTACACAAGCTACAGAGACTGCTGTGTCTCACTGGTACACAAGCTACAGAGACTGCTGTGTCTCACTGGTACACAAGCTACAGAGACTGCTGTGTCTCACTGGTACACAAGCTACAGAGACTGCTGTGTCTCACTGGTACACAAGCTACAGAGACTGCTGTGTCTCACTGGTACACAAGCGACAGAGACTGCTGTGTCTCACTGGTACACAAGCTACAGAGACTGCTGTGTCTCACTGGTACACAAGCTACAGAGACTGCTGTGTCTCACTGGTACACAAGCTACAGAGACTGCTGTGTCTCACTGGTACACAAGCTACAGAGACTGCTGTGTCTCACTGGTACACAAGCTACAGAGACTGCTGTGTCTCACTGGTACACAAGCTACAGAGACTGCTGTGTCTCACTGGTACACAAGGGACAGAGACTGCTGTGTCTCACTGGTACACAAGCTACAGAGACTGCTGTGTCTCACTGGTACACAAGCTACAGAGACTGCTGTGTCTCACTGGTACACAAGCTACAGAGACTGCTGTGTCTCACTGGTACACAAGCTACAGAGACTGCTGTGTCTCACTGGAACACAAGCGACAGAGACTGCTGTGCCTCACTGGTACACAAGCTACAGAGACTGCTGTGTCTCACTGGTACACAAGCTACAGAGACTGCTGTGTCTCACTGGTACACAAGCTACAGAGACTGCTGTGTCTCACTGGTACACAAGCTACAGAGACTGCTGTGTCTCACTGGTACACAAGCTACAGAGACTGCTGTGTCTCACTGGTACACAAGCTACAGAGACTGCTGTGTCTCACTGGTACACAAGCTACAGAGACTGCTGTGTCTCACTGGTACACAAGCTACAGAGACTGCTGTGTCTCACTGGTACACAAGCTACAGAGACTGCTGTGTCTCACTGGTACACAAGCTACAGAGACTGCTGTGTCTCACTGGTACACAAGCTACAGAGACTGCTGTGTCTCACTGGTACACAAGCTACAGAGACTGCTGTGTCTCACTGGTACACAAGCTACAGAGACTGCTGTGTCTCACTGGTACACAAGCTACAGAGACTGCTGTGTCTCACTGGTACACAAGCTACAGAGACTGCTGTGTCTCACTGGTACACAAGCTACAGAGACTGCTGTGTCTCACTGGTACACAAGCGACAGAGACTGCTGTGTCTCACTGGTACACAAGCTACAGAGACTGCTGTGTCTCACTGGTACACAAGCTACAGAGACTGCTGTGTCTCATTGGTACACAAGCTACAGAGACAACTGTGTCTCACTGGTACACAAGCTACAGAGACTGCTGTGTCTCACTGGTACACAAGCTACAGAGACTGCTGTGTCTCACTGGTACACAAGCTACAGAGACTGCTGTGTCTCACTGGTACACAAGCTACAGAGACTGCTGTGTCTCACTGGTACACAAGCGACAGAGACTGCTGTGTCTCACTGGTACACAAGCTACAGAGACTGCTGTGTCTCACTGGTACACAAGCTACAGAGACAGCTGTGTCTCACTGGTACACAAGCTACAGAGACTGCTGTGTCTCACTGGTAAACAAGCGACAGAGTTTGCTGTGTCTCACTGGTACACAAGCTACAGAGACTGCTGTGTCTCACTGGTACACAAGCTACAGAGACTGCTGTGTCTCACTGGTACACAAGCTACAGAGACTGCTGTGTCTCACTGGTACACAAGCTACAGAGACTGCTGTGTCTCACTGGTACACAAGCTACAGAGACTGCTGTGTCTCACTGGTACACAAGCTACAGAGACTGCTGTGTCTCACTGGTACACAAGCTACAGAGACTGCTGTGTCTCACTGGTACCCAAGCTACAGAGACTGCTGTGTCTCACTGGTACACAAGCTACAGAGACTGCTGTGTCTCACTGGTACACAAGCTACAGAGACTGCTGTGTCTCACTGGTACACAAGCTACAGAGACTGCTGTGTCTCACTGGTACACAAGCTACAGAGACTGCTGTGTCTCACTGGTACACAAGCTACAGAGACTGCTGTGTCTCACTGGTACACAAGCTACAGAGACTGCTGTGTCTCACTGGTACACAAGCTACAGAGACTGCTGTGTCTCACTGGTACACAAGCTACAGAGACTGCTGTGTCTCACTGGTACACAAGCTACAGAGACTGCTGTGTCTCACTGGTACACAAGCTACAGAGACTGCTGTGTCTCACTGGTACACAAGCTACAGAGACTGCTGTGTCTCACTGGTACACAAGCTACAGAGACTGCTGTGTCTCACTGGTACAGAAGCGACAGAGACTGCTGTTTCTAACTGGTACACAAGCTCAAGAGACTGCTGTGTCTAACTGTTACTCAAGCTTCAGAGACTGCTGTGTCTCACTGGTACACAAGCTACAGAGACTGCTGTGTCTCACTGGTACACAAGCTACAGAGACTGCTGTGTCTCACTGGTACACAAGCTACAGAGACTGCTGTGTCTCACTGGTACACAAGCTACAGAGACTGCTGTGTCTCACTGGTACACAAGCTACAGAGACTGCTGTGTCTCACTGGTACACAAGCTACAGAGACTGCTGTGTCTCACTGGTACACAAGCTACAGAGACTGCTGTGTCTCACTGGTACACAAGCGACAGAGACTGCTGTGTCTCACTGGTACACAAGCTACAGAGACTGCTGTGTCTCACTGGTACACAAGCGACAGAGACTGCTGTGTCTCACTGGTACACAAGCTACAGAGACTGCTGTGTCTCACTGGTACACAAGCTACAGAGACTGCTGTGTCTCACTGGTACCCAAGCTAGAGAGACTGCTGTGTCTCACTGGTACACAAGCTACAAAGACTGCTGTTTCACACTGGTACACAAGCTACAGAGACTGCTGTGTCTCACTGGTACACAAGCTACAGAGACTGCTGTGTCTCACTGGTACACAAGCTACAGAGACTGCTGTGTCTCACTGGTACACAAGCTACAGAGACTGCTGTGTCTCACTGGTACACAAGCTACAGAGACTGCTGTGTCTCACTGGTACACAAGCTACAGAGACTGCTGTGTCTCACTGGTACACAAGCTACAGAGACTGCTGTGTCTCACTGGTACACAAGCTACAGAGACTGCTGTGTCTCACTGGTACACAAGCTACAGAGACTGCTGTGTCTCACTGGTACACAAGCGACAGAGACTGCTGTGTCTCACTGGTACACAAGCTACAGAGACTGCTGTGTCTCACTGGTACACAAGCTACAGAGACTGCTGTGTCTCACTGGTACACAAGCTACAGAGACTGCTGTGTCTCACTGGTACACAAGCTACAGAGACTGCTGTGTCTCACTGGTACACAAGCTACAGAGACTGCTGTGTCTCACTGGTACACAAGCGACAGAGACTGCTGTGTCTCACTGGTACACAAGCTACAGAGACTGCTGTGTCTCACTGGTACACAAGCTACAGAGACTGCTGTGTCTCACTGGTACACAAGCTACAGAGACTGCTGTGTCTCACTGGTACACAAGCTACAGAGACTGCTGTGTCTCACTGGTACACAAGCTACAGAGACTGCTGTGTCTCACTGGTACACAAGCTACAGAGACTGCTGTGTCTCACTGGTACACAAGCTACAGAGACTGCTGTGTCTCACTGGTACACAAGCTACAGAGACTGCTGTGTCTCACTGGTACACAAGCTACAGAGACTGCTGTGTCTCACTGGTACACAAGCTACAGAGACTGCTGTGTCTCACTGGTACACAAGCTACAGAGACTGCTGTGTCTCACTGGTACACAAGCTACAGAGACTGCTGTGTCTCACTGGTACACAAGCTACAGAGACTGCTGTGTCTCACTGGTACACAAGCTACAGAGACTGCTGTGTCTCACTGGTACACAAGCTACAGAGACTGCTGTGTCTCACTGGTACACAAGCTACAGAGACTGCTGTGTCTCACTGGTACACAAGCTACAGAGACTGCTGTGTCTCACTGGTACACAAGCTACAGAGACTGCTGTGTCTCATTGGTACACAAGCTACAGAGACTGCTGTGTCTCACTGGTACACAAGCTACAGAGACTGCTGTGTCTCACTGGTACACAAGCGACAGAGACTGCTGTGTCTCACTGGTACACAAGATACAGAGACTGCTGTGTCTCACTGGTACACAAGCTACAGAGACTGCTGTGTCTCACTGGTACACAAGCTACAGAGACTGCTGTGTCTCACTGGTACACAAGCTACAGAGACTGCTGTGTCTCACTGGTACACAAGCTACAGAGACTGCTGTGTCTCACTGGTACACAAGCTACAGAGACTGCTGTGTCTCACTGGTATACAAGCTACAGAGACTGCTGTGTCTCACTGGTACACAAGCTACAGAGACTGCTGTGTCTCACTGGTACACAAGCTACAGAGACTGCTGTGTCTCACTGGTACACAAGCGACAGAGACTGCTGTGTCTCACTGGTACACAAGCTACAGAGACTGCTGTGTCTCACTGGTACACAAGCTACAGAGACTGCTGTGTCTCACTGGTACACAAGCTACAGAGACTGCTGTGTCTCACTGGTACACAAGCTACAGAGACTGCTGTGTCTCACTGGTACACAAGCTACAGAGACTGCTGTGTCTCACTGGTACACAAGCTACAGAGACTGCTGTGTCTCACTGGTACACAAGCTACAGAGACTGCTGTGTCTCACTGGTACACAAGCTACAGAGACTGCTGTGTCTCACTGGTACACAAGCGACAGAGACTGCTGTGTCTCACTGGTACACAAGCTACAGAGACTGCTGTGTCTCACTGGTACACAAGCTACAGAGACTGCTGTGTCTCACTGGTACACAAGCTACAGAGACTGCTGTGTCTCACTGGTACACAAGCTACAGAGACTGCTGTGTCTCACTGGTACACAAGCTACAGAGACTGCTGTGTCTCACTGGTACACAAGCTACAGAGACTGCTGTGTCTCACTGGTACACAAGCTACAGAGACTGCTGTGTCTCACTGGTACACAAGCTACAGAGACTGCTGTGTCTCACTGGTACACAAGCTACAGAGACTGCTGTGTCTCACTGGTACACAAGCTACAGAGACTGCTGTGTCTCACTGGTACACAAGCTACAGAGACTGCTGTGTCTCACTGGTACACAAGCTACAGAGACTGCTGTGTCTCACTGGTACACAAGCTACAGAGACTGCTGTGTCTCACTGGTACACAAGCTACAGAGACTGCTGTGTCTCACTGGTACACAAGCTACAGAGACTGCTGTGTCTCACTGGTACACAAGCTACAGAGACTGCTGTGTCTCACTGGTACACAAGCTACAGAGACTGCTGTGTCTCACTGGTACACAAGCTACAGAGACTGCTGTGTCTCACTGGTACACAAGCTACAGAGACTGCTGTGTCTCACTGGTACACAAGCGACAGAGACTGCTGTGTCTCACTGGTACACAAGCTACAGAGACTGCTGTGTCTCACTGGTACACAAGCTACAGAGACTGCTGTGTCTCACTGGTACACAAGCTACAGAGACTGCTGTGTCTCACTGGTACACAAGCTACAGAGACTGCTGTGTCTCACTGGTACACAAGCGACAGAGACTGCTGTGTCTCACTGGTACACAAGCTACAGAGACTGCTGTGTCTCACTGGTACACAAGCTACAGAGACTGCTGTGTCTCACTGGTACACAAGCTACAGAGACTGCTGTGTCTCACTGGTACACAAGCTACAGAGACTGCTGTGTCTCACTGGTACACAAGCTACAGAGACTGCTGTGTCTCACTGGTACACAAGCTACAGAGACTGCTGTGTCTCACTGGTACACAAGCTACAGAGACTGCTGTGTCTCACTGGTACACAAGCTACAGAGACTGCTGTGTCTCACTGGTACACAAGCTACAGAGACTGCTGTGTCTCACTGGTACACAAGCTACAGAGACTGCTGTGTCTCACTGGTACACAAGCTACAGAGACTGCTGTGTCTCACTGGTACACAAGCTACAGAGACTGCTGTGTCTCACTGGTACACAAGCTACAGAGACTGCTGTGTCTCACTGGTACACAAGCTACAGAGACTGCTGTGTCTCACTGGTACACAAGCTACAGAGACTGCTGTGTCTCACTGGTACACAAGCTACAGAGACTGCTGTGTCTCACTGGTACACAAGCTACAGAGACTGCTGTGTCTCACTGGTACACAAACGACAGAGACTGCTGTGTCTCACTGGTACACAAGCTACAGAGAGTGCTGTGCCTCACTGGTACACAAGATAAAGAGACTGCTGTGTCTCACTGGTACACAAGCTACAGAGACTGCTGTGTCTCACTGGTACACAAGCTACAGAGACTGCTGTGTCTCACTGGTACACAAGCTACAGAGACTGCTGTGTCTCACTGGTACACAAGCGACAGAGACTGCTGTGTCTCACTGGTACACAAGCGACAGAGACTGCTGTGTCTCACTGGTACACAAGCTACAGAGACTGCTGTGTCTCACTGGTACACAAGCTACAGAGACTGCTGTGTCTCACTGGTACACAAGCTACAGAGACTGCTGTGTCTCACTGGTACACAAGCTACAGAGACTGCTGTGTCTCACTGGTACACAAGCTACAGAGACTGCTGTGTCTCACTGGTACACAAGCTACAGAGACTGCTGTGTCTCACTGGTACACAAGCTACAGAGACTGCTGTGTCTCACTGGTACACAAGCTACAGAGACTGCTGTGTCTCACTGGTACACAAGCTACAGAGACTGCTGTGTCTCACTGGTACACAAGCTACAGAGACTGCTGTGTCTCACTGGTACACAAGCTACAGAGACTGCTGTGTCTCACTGGTACACAAGCTACAGAGACTGCTGTGTCTCACTGGTACACAAGCTACAGAGACTGCTGTGTCTCACTGGTACACAAGCTACAGAGACTGCTGTGTCTCACTGGTACACAAGCTACAGAGACTGCTGTGTCTCACTGGTACACAAGCTACAGAGACTGCTGTGTCTCACTGGTACACAAGCTACAGAGACTGCTGTGTCTCACTGGTACACAAGCTACAGAGACTGCTGTGTCTCACTGGTACACAAGCTACAGAGACTGCTGTGTCTCACTGGTACACAAGCTACAGAGACTGCTGTGTCTCACTGGTACACAAGCTACAGAGACTGCTGTGTCTCACTGGTACACAAGCTACAGAGACTGCTGTGTCTCACTGGTACACAAGCTACAGAGACTGCTGTGTCTCACTGGTACACAAGCTACAGAGACTGCTGTGTCTCACTGGTACACAAGCTACAGAGACTGCTGTGTCTCACTGGTACACAAGCGACAGAGACTGCTGTGTCTCACTGGTACACAAGCTACAGAGACTGCTGTGTCTCACTGGTACACAAGCTACAGAGACTGCTGTGTCTCACTGGTACACAAGCTACAGAGACTGCTGTGTCTCACTGGTACACAAGCTACAGAGACTGCTGTGTCTCACTGGTACACAAGCTACAGAGACTGCTGTGTCTCACTGGTACACAAGCTACAGAGACTGCTGTGTCTCACTGGTACACAAGCTACAGAGACTGCTGTGTCTCACTGGTACACAAGCTACAGAGACTGCTGTGTCTCACTGGTACACAAGCTACAGAGACTGCTGTGTCTCACTGGTACACAAGCTACAGAGACTGCTGTGTCTCACTGGTACACAAGCTACAGAGACTGCTGTGTCTCACTGGTACACAAGCTACAGAGACTGCTGTGTCTCACTGGTACACAAGCTACAGAGACTGCTGTGTCTCACTGGTACACAAGCTACAGAGACTGCTGTGTCTCACTGGTACACAAGCTACAGAGACTGCTGTGTCTCACTGGTACACAAGCTACAGAGACTGCTGTGTCTCACTGGTACACAAGCTACAGAGACTGCTGTGTCTCACTGGTACACAAGCTACAGAGACTGCTGTGTCTCACTGGTACACAAGCGACAGAGACTGCTGTGTCTCACTGGTACACAAGCTACAGAGACTGCTGTGTCTCACTGGTACACAAGCTACAGAGACTGCTGTGTCTCACTGGTACACAAGCTACAGAGACTGCTGTGTCTCGCTGGTACACAAGCTACAGAGACTGCTGTGTCTCACTGGTACACAAGCTACAGAGACTGCTGTGTCTCACTGGTACACAAGCTACAGAGACTGCTGTGTCTCACTGGTACACAAGCGACAGAGACTGCTGTGTCTCACTGGTACACAAGCTACAGAGACTGCTGTGTCTCACTGGTACACAAGCGACAGAGACTGCTGTGTCTCACTGGTACACAAGCTACAGAGACTGCTGTGTCTCACTGGTACACAAGCTACAGAGACTGCTGTGTCTCACTGGTACACAAGCGACAGAGACTGCTGTGTCTCACTGGTACACAAGCTACAGAGACTGCTGTGTCTCACTGGTACACAAGCTACAGAGACTGCTGTGTCTCACTGGTACACAAGCTACAGAGACTGCTGTGTCTCACTGGTACACAAGCTACAGAGACTGCTGTGTCTCACTGGTACACAAGCTACAGAGACTGCTGTGTCTCACTGGTACACAAGCTACAGAGACTGCTGTGTCTCACTGGTACACAAGCTACAGAGACTGCTGTGTCTCACTGGTACACAAGCTACAGAGACTGCTGTGTCTCACTGGTACACAAGCTACAGAGACTGCTGTGTCTCACTGGTACACAAGCTACAGAGACTGCTGTGTCTCACTGGTACACAAGCTACAGAGACTGCTGTGTCTCACTGGTACACAAGCTACAGAGACTGCTGTGTCTCACTGGTACACAAGCTACAGAGACTGCTGTGTCTCACTGGTACACAAGCTACAGAGACTGCTGTGTCTCACTGGTACACAAGCTACAGAGACTGCTGTGTCTCACTGGTACACAAGCTACAGAGACTGCTGTGTCTCACTGGTACACAAGCTACAGAGACTGCTGTGTCTCACTGGTACACAAGCTACAGAGACTGCTGTGTCTCACTGGTACACAAGCTACAGAGACTGCTGTGTCTCACTGGTACACAAGCGACAGAGACTGCTGTGTCTCACTGGTACACAAGATACAGAGACTGCTGTGTCTCACTGGTACACAAGCGACAGAGACTGCTGTGTCTCACTGGTACACAAGCTACAGAGACTGCTGTGTCTCACTGGTACACAAGCTACAGAGACTGCTGTGTCTCACTGGTACACAAGCTACAGAGACTGCTGTGTCTCACTGGTACACAAGCTACAGAGACTGCTGTGTCTCACTGGTACACAAGCTACAGAGACTGCTGTGTCTCACTGGTACACAAGCTACAGAGACTGCTGTGTCTCACTGGTACACAAGCTACAGAGACTGCTGTGTCTCACTGGTACACAAGCTACAGAGACTGCTGTGTCTCACTGGTACACAAGCTACAGAGACTGCTGTGTCTCACTGGTACACAAGCTACAGAGACTGCTGTGTCTCACTGGTACACAAGCTACAGAGACTGCTGTGTCTCACTGGTACACAAGCTACAGAGACTGCTGTGTCTCACTGGTACACAAGCTACAGAGACTGCTGTGTCTCACTGGTACACAAGCTACAGAGACTGCTGTGTCTCACTGGTACACAAGCTACAGAGACTGCTGTGTCTCACTGGTACACAAGCTACAGAGACTGCTGTGTCTCACTGGTACACAAGCTACAGAGACTGCTGTGTCTCACTGGTACACAAGCTACAGAGACTGCTGTGTCTCACTGGTACACAAGCTACAGAGACTGCTGTGTCTCACTGGTACACAAGCTACAGAGACTGCTGTGTCTCACTGGTACACAAGCTACAGAGACTGCTGTGTCTCACTGGTACACAAGCTACAGAGACTGCTGTGTCTCACTGGTACACAAGCTACAGAGACTGCTGTGTCTCACTGGTACACAAGCTACAGAGACTGCTGTGTCTCACTGGTACACAAGCTACAGAGACTGCTGTGTCTCACTGGTACACAAGCGACAGAGACTGCTGTGTCTCACTGGTACACAAGCTACAGAGACTGCTGTGTCTCACTGGTACACAAGCTACAGAGACTGCTGTGTCTCACTGGTACACAAGCTACAGAGACTGCTGTGTCTCACTGGTACACAAGCTACAGAGACTGCTGTGTCTCACTGGTACACAAGCTACAGAGACTGCTGTGTCTCACTGGTACACAAGCTACAGAGACTGCTGTGTCTCACTGGTACACAAGCTACAGAGACTGCTGTGTCTCACTGGTACACAAGCTACAGAGACTGCTGTGTCTCACTGGTACACAAGCTACAGAGACTGCTGTGTCTCACTGGTACACAAGCTACAGAGACTGCTGTGTCTCACTGGTACACAAGCTACAGAGACTGCTGTGTCTCACTGGTACACAAGCTACAGAGACTGCTGTGTCTCACTGGTACACAAGCTACAGAGACTGCTGTGTCTCACTGGTACACAAGCTACAGAGACTGCTGTGTCTCACTGGTACACAAGCTACAGAGACTGCTGTGTCTCACTGGTACACAAGCTACAGAGACTGCTGTGTCTCACTGGTACACAAGCTACAGAGACTGCTGTGTCTCACTGGTACACAAGCTACAGAGACTGCTGTGTCTCACTGGTACACAAGCTACAGAGACTGCTGTGTCTCACTGGTACACAAGCTACAGAGACTGCTGTGTCTCACTGGTACACAAGCTACAGAGACTGCTGTGTCTCACTGGTACACAAGCTACAGAGACTGCTGTGTCTCACTGGTACACAAGCTACAGAGACTGCTGTGTCTCACTGGTACACAAGCTACAGAGACTGCTGTGTCTCACTGGTACACAAGCTACAGAGACTGCTGTGTCTCACTGGTACACAAGCTACAGAGACTGCTGTGTCTCACTGGTACACAAGCTACAGAGACTGCTGTGTCTCACTGGTACACAAGCTACAGAGACTGCTGTGTCTCACTGGTACACAAGCTACAGAGACTGCTGTGTCTCACTGGTACACAAGCTACAGAGACTGCTGTGTCTCACTGGTACACAAGCTACAGAGACTGCTGTGTCTCACTGGTACACAAGCTACAGAGACTGCTGTGTCTCACTGGTACACAAGCTACAGAGACTGCTGTGTCTCACTGGTACACAAGATACAGAGACTGCTGTGTCTCACTGGTACACAAGCTACAGAGACTGCTGTGTCTCACTGGTACACAAGCTACAGAGACTGCTGTGTCTCACTGGTACACAAGCTACAGAGACTGCTGTGTCTCACTGGTACACAAGCTACAGAGACTGCTGTGTCTCACTGGTACACAAGCTACAGAGACTGCTGTGTCTCACTGGTACACAAGCTACAGAGACTGCTGTGTCTCACTGGTACACAAGCTACAGAGACTGCTGTGTCTCACTGGTACACAAGCTACAGAGACTGCTGTGTCTCACTGGTACACAAGCTACAGAGACTGCTGTGTCTCACTGGTACACAAGCTACAGAGACTGCTGTGTCTCACTGGTACACAAGCTACAGAGACTGCTGTGTCTCACTGGTACACAAGCTACAGAGACTGCTGTGTCTCACTGGTACACAAGCTACAGAGACTGCTGTGTCTCACTGGTACACAAGTGACAGAGACTGCTGTTTCTCACTGGTTCATAAGCTACAGAGAGTGCTGTGCCTCAATGGTACACAAGATAAAGAAACTGCTGTGTCTCACTTGTACACAAGCTACAGAGACTGCTGTGTCTCACTGGTAAACAAGCGACAGAGACTGCTGTGTCTCACTGGTACACAAGCTACAGAGACTGCTGTGTCTCACTGGTACACAAGCTACAGAGACTGCTGTGTCTCACTGGTACACAAGCTACAGAGACTGCTGTGTCTCACTGGTACACAAGCTACAGAGACTGCTGTGTCTCACTGGTACACAAGCTACAGAGACTGCTGTGTCTCACTGGTACACAAGCTACAGAGACTGCTGTGTCTCACTGGTACACAAGCTACAGAGACTGCTGTGTCTCACTGGTACACAAGCTACAGAGACTGCTGTGTCTCACTGGTACACAAGCTACAGAGACTGCTGTGTCTCACTGGTACACAAGCTACAGAGACTGCTGTGTCTCACTGGTACACAAGCTACAGAGACTGCTGTGTCTCACTGGTACACAAGCTACAGAGACTGCTGTGTCTCACTGGTACACAAGCGACAGAGACTGCTGTGTCTCACTGGTACACAAGCTACAGAGACTGCTGTGTCTCACTGGTACACAAGCGACAGAGACTGCTGTGTCTCACTGGTACACAAGCTACAGAGACTGCTGTGTCTCACTGGTACACAAGCTACAGAGACTGCTGTGACTCACTGGTACACAAGCTACAGGGACTGCTGTGTCTCACTGGTACACAAGCTACAGAGACTGCTGTGTCTCACTGGTACACAAGCTACAGAGACTGCTGTGTCTCACTGGTACACAAGCTACAGAGACTGCTGTGTCTCACTGGTACACAAGCTACAGAGACTGCTGTGTCTCACTGGTACACAAGCTACAGAGACAGCTGTGTCTCACTGGTACACAAGCTACAGAGACTGCTGTGTCTCACTGATAAACAAGCGACAGAGACTGCTCTGTCTCACTGGTACACAAGGAACAGAGACTGCTGTGTCTCACTGGTACACAAGCTACAGAGACTGCTGTGTCTCACTGGTACACAAGCTACAGAGACTGCTGTGTCTCACTGGTACACAAGCTACAGAGACTGCTGTGTCTCACTGGTACACAAGCTACAGAGACTGCTGTGTCTCACTGGTACACAAGCTACAGAGACTGCTGTGTCTCACTGGTACACAAGCTACAGAGACTGCTGTGTCTCACTGGTACACAAGCTACAGAGACTGCTGTGTCTCACTGGTACACAAGCTACAGAGACTGCTGTGTCTCACTGGTACACAAGCTACAGAGACTGCTGTGTCTCACTGGTACACAAGCTACAGAGACTGCTGTGTCTCACTGGTACACAAGCTACAGAGACTGCTGTGTCTCACTGGTACACAAGCTACAGAGACTGCTGTGTCTCACTGGTACACAAGCTACAGAGACTGCTGTGTCTCACTGGTACACAAGCTACAGAGACTGCTGTGTCTCACTGGTACACAAGCTACAGAGACTGCTGTGTCTCACTGGTACACAAGCTACAGAGACTGCTGTGTCTCACTGGTACACAAGCTACAGAGACTGCTGTGTCTCACTGGTACACAAGCTACAGAGACTGCTGTGTCTCACTGGTACACAAGCTACAGAGACTGCTGTGTCTCACTGGTACACAAGCTACAGAGACTGCTGTGTCTCACTGGTACACAAGCTACAGAGACTGCTGTGTCTCACTGGTACACAAGCTACAGAGACTGCTGTGTCTCACTGGTACACAAGCTACAGAGACTGCTGTGTCTCACTGGTACACAAGCTACAGAGACTGCTGTGTCTCACTGGTACACAAGCTACAGAGACTGCTGTGTCTCACTGGTACACAAGCTACAGAGACTGCTGTGTCTCACTGGTACACAAGCTACAGAGACTGCTGTGTCTCACTGGTACACAAGCTACAGAGACTGCTGTGTCTCACTGGTACACAAGCTACAGAGACTGCTGTGTCTCACTGGTACACAAGCTACAGAGACTGCTGTGTCTCACTGGTACACAAGCTACAGAGACTGCTGTGTCTCACTGGTACACAAGCTACAGAGACTGCTGTGTCTCACTGGTACACAAGCTACAGAGACTGCTGTGTCTCACTGGTACACAAGCTACAGAGACTGCTGTGTCTCACTGGTACACAAGCTACAGAGACTGCTGTGTCTCACTGGTACACAAGCTACAGAGACTGCTGTGTCTCACTGGTACACAAGCTACAGAGACTGCTGTGTCTCACTGGTACACAAGCTACAGAGACTGCTGTGTCTCACTGGTACACAAGCTACAGAGACTGCTGTGTCTCACTGGTACACAAGCTACAGAGACTGCTGTGTCTCACTGGTACACAAGCTACAGAGACTGCTGTGTCTCACTGGTACACAAGCTACAGAGACTGCTGTGTCTCACTGGTACACAAGCTACAGAGACTGCTGTGTCTCACTGGTACACAAGCTACAGAGACTGCTGTGTCTCACTGGTACACAAGCTACAGAGACTGCTGTGTCTCACTGGTACACAAGCTACAGAGACTGCTGTGTCTCACTGGTACACAAGCTACAGAGACTGCTGTGTCTCACTGGTACACAAGCTACAGAGACTGCTGTGTCTCACTGGTACACAAGCTACAGAGACTGCTGTGTCTCACTGGTACACAAGCTACAGAGACTGCTGTGTCTCACTGGTACACAAGCTACAGAGACTGCTGTGTCTCACTGGTACACAAGCGACAGAGACTGCTGTGTCTCACTGGTACACAAGCTACAGAGACTGCTGTGTCTCACTGGTACACAAGCTACAGAGACTGCTGTGTCTCACTGGTACACAAGCGACAGAGACTGCTGTGTCTCACTGGTACACAAGCTACAGAGACTGCTGTGTCTCACTGGTACACAAGCTACAGAGACTGCTGTGTCTCACTGGTACACAAGCTACAGGGACTGCTGTGTCTCACTGGTACACAAGCTACAGAGACTGCTGTGTCTCACTGGTACACAAGCGACAGAGACTGCTGTGTCTCACTGGTACACAAGCTACAGAGACTGCTGTGTCTCACTGGTACACAAGCTACAGAGACTGCTGTGTCTCACTGGTACACAAGCTACAGAGACTGCTGTGTCTCACTGGTACACAAGCTACAGAGACTGCTGTGTCTCACTGGTACACAAGCTACAGAGACTGCTGTGTCTCACTGGTACACAAGCTACAGAGACTGCTGTGTCTCACTGGTACACAAGCTACAGAGACTGCTGTGTCTCACTGGTACACAAGCTACAGAGACTGCTGTGTCTCACTGGTACACAAGCTACAGAGACTGCTGTGTCTCACTGGTACACAAGCTACAGAGACTGCTGTGTCTCACTGGTACACAAGCTACAGAGACTGCTGTGTCTCACTGGTACACAAGCTACAGAGACTGCTGTGTCTCACTGGTACACAAGCTACAGAGACTGCTGTGTCTCACTGGTACACAAGCTACAGAGACTGCTGTGTCTCACTGGTACACAAGCTACAGAGACTGCTGTGTCTCACTGGTACACAAGCTACAGAGACTGCTGTGTCTCACTGGTACACAAGCTACAGAGACTGCTGTGTCTCACTGGTACACAAGCTACAGAGACTGCTGTGTCTCACTGGTACACAAGCTACAGAGACTGCTGTGTCTCACTGGTACACAAGCTACAGAGACTGCTGTGTCTCACTGGTACACAAGCTACAGAGACTGCTGTGTCTCACTGGTACACAAGCTACAGAGACTGCTGTGTCTCACTGGTACACAAGCTACAGAGACTGCTGTGTCTCACTGGTACACAAGCTACAGAGACTGCTGTGTCTCACTGGTACACAAGCTACAGAGACTGCTGTGTCTCACTGGTACACAAGCTACAGAGACTGCTGTGTCTCACTGGTACACAAGCTACAGAGACTGCTGTGTCTCACTGGTACACAAGCTACAGAGACTGCTGTGTCTCACTGGTACCCAAGATACAGAGACTGCTGTGTCTCACTGGTACACAAGCTACAGAGACTGCTGTGTCTCACTGGTACACAAGCTACAGAGACTGCTGTGTCTCACTGGTACACAAGCGACAGAGACTGCTGTGTCTCACTGGTACACAAGCTACAGAGACTGCTGTGTCTCACTGGTACACAAGCGACAGAGACTGCTGTGTCTCACTGGTACACAAGCTACAGAGACTGCTGTGTCTCACTGGTACACAAGCTACAGAGACTGCTGTGTCTCACTGGTACACAAGCTACAGAGACTGCTGTGTCTCACTGGTACACAAGCTACAGAGACTGCTGTGTCTCACTGGTACACAAGCTACAGAGACTGCTGTGTCTCACTGGTACACAAGCTACAGAGACTGCTGTGTCTCACTGGTACACAAGCTACAGAGACTGCTGTGTCTCACTGGTACACAAGCTACAGAGACTGCTGTGTCTCACTGGTACACAAGCTACAGAGACTGCTGTGTCTCACTGGTACACAAGCTACAGAGACTGCTGTGTCTCACTGGTACACAAGCTACAGAGACTGCTGTGTCTCACTGGTACACAAGCTACAGAGACTGCTGTGTCTCACTGGTACACAAGCTACAGAGACTGCTGTGTCTCACTGGTACACAAGCTACAGAGACTGCTGTGTCTCACTGGTACACAAGCTACAGAGACTGCTGTGTCTCACTGGTACACAAGCTACAGAGACTGCTGTGTCTCACTGGTACACAAGCTACAGAGACTGCTGTGTCTCACTGGTACACAAGAGACAGAGACTGCTGTGTCTCACTGGTACACAAGCTACAGAGACTGCTGTGTCTCACTGGTACACAAGCTACAGAGACTGCTGTGTCTCACTGGTACACAAGCTACAGAGACTGCTGTGTCTCACTGGTACACAAGCTACAGAGACTGCTGTGTCTCACTGGTACACAAGCGACAGAGACTGCTGTGTCTCACTGGTACACAAGCTACAGAGACTGCTGTGTCTCACTGGTACACAAGCTACAGAGACTGCTGTGTCTCACTGGTACACAAGCTACAGAGACTGCTGTGTCTCACTGGTACACAAGCTACAGAGACTGCTGTGTCTCACTGGTAAACAAGCGACAGAGACTGCTGTGTCTCACTGGTACACAAGCTACAGAGACTGCTGTGTCTCACTGGTACACAAGCTACAGAGACTGCTGTGTCTCACTGGTACACAAGCTACAGAGACTGCTGTGTCTCACTGGTACACAAGCTACAGAGACTGCTGTGTCTCACTGGTACACAAGCGACAGAGACTGCTGTGTCTCACTGGTACACAAGCTACAGAGACTGCTGTGTCTCACTGGTACACAAGCTACAGAGACTGCTGTGTCTCACTGGTACACAAGCTACAGAGACTGCTGTGTCTCACTGGTACACAAGCTACAGAGACTGCTGTGTCTCGCTGGTACACAAGCTACAGAGACTGCTGTGTCTCACTGGTACACAAGCTACAGAGACTGCTGTGTCTCACTGGTACACAAGCTACAGGGACTGCTGTGTCTCACTGGTACACAAGCTACAGAGTCTGCTGTGTCTCACTGGTACACAAGCTACAGAGACTGCTGTGTCTCACTGGTACACAAGCTACAGAGACTGCTGTGTCTCACTGGTACACAAGCTACAGAGACTGCTGTGTCTCACTGGTACACAAGCTACAGAGACTGCTGTGTCTCACTGGTACACAAGCTACAGAGACTGCTGTGTCTCACTGGTACACAAGCTACAGAGACTGCTGTGTCTCACTGGTACACAAGCTACAGAGACTGCTGTGTCTCACTGGTACACAAGCTACAGAGACTGCTGTGTCTCACTGGTACACAAGCTACAGAGACTGCTGTGTCTCACTGGTACACAAGCTACAGAGACTGCTGTGTCTCACTGGTACACAAGCTACAGAGACTGCTGTGTCTCACTGGTACACAAGCTACAGAGACTGCTGTGTCTCACTGGTACACAAGCTACAGAGACTGCTGTGTCTCACTGGTACACAAGCTACAGAGACTGCTGTGTCTCACTGGTACACAAGCTACAGAGACTGCTGTGTCTCACTGGTACACAAGCTACAGAGACTGCTGTGTCTCACTGGTACACAAGCTACAGAGACTGCTGTGTCTCACTGGTACACAAGCTACAGAGACTGCTGTGTCTCACTGGTACACAAGCTACAGAGACTGCTGTGTCTCACTGGTACACAAGCTACAGAGACTGCTGTGTCTCACTGGTACACAAGCTACAGAGACTGCTGTGTCTCACTGGTACACAAGCTACAGAGACTGCTGTGTCTCACTGGTACACAAGCTACAGAGACTGCTGTGTCTCACTGGTACACAAGCTACAGAGACTGCTGTGTCTCACTGGTACACAAGCTACAGAGACTGCTGTGTCTCACTGGTACACAAGCTACAGAGACTGCTGTGTCTCACTGGTACACAAGCTACAGAGACTGCTGTGTCTCACTGGTACACAAGATACAGAGACTGCTGTGTCACACTGGTACACAAGCTACAGAGACTGCTGAGTTTCGCTGGTACACAAGCTACCGAGACTGCTGTGTCTCACTGGTACACAAGCTACAGAGACTGTTGCGTCTCACTGGTGCACAAGCTACAGAGACTGCTGTGTCTCACTGGTACACAAGCTACAGAGACTGCTGTGTCTCACTGGTACACAAGCTACAGAGACTGCTGTGTCTCACTGGTACACAAGCTACAGAGACTGCTGTGTCTCACTGGTACACAAGCTACAGAGACTGCTGTGTCTCACTGGTACACAAGCTACAGAGACTGCTGTGTCTCACTGGTACACAAGCGACAGAGACTGCTGTGTCTCACTGGTACACAAGCTACAGAGACTGCTGTGCCTCACTGGTTGACAAGCTACAGAGACTGCTGTGTCTCACTGGTACACAAGCTACAGAGACTGCTGTGTCTCACTGGTACACAAGCTACAGAGACTGCTGTGTCTCACTGGTACACAAGCTACAGAGACTGCTGTGTCTCACTGGTACACAAGCTACAGAGACTGCTGTGTCTCACTGGTACACAAGCTACAGAGACTGCTGTGTCTCACTGGTACACAAGCTACAGAGACTGCTGTGTCTCACTGGTACACAAGCTACAGAGACTGCTGTGTCTCACTGGTACACAAGCTACAGAGACTGCTGTGTCTCACTGGAACACAACCTACAGAGACTGCCGTGTCTCTCTTTTACCCAAGCTACAGAGACTGCAGTCTCTTGCTGGTACACAAGCTACAGAGACTGCTGTGCTTTTCTGGCACACAAGCTACAGCGAATGCTGTGTCTCACTGTTAGACAAGCTACAGAGACTGCTGTGTCTCACTGGTACACAAGCTACAGAGACTGCTGTGTCTCACTGGTACACAAGCTACAGAGACTGCTGTGTCTCACTGGTACACAAGCTATAGAGACTGCAAGTCACACTCGTACACCATCTACAGAGACTGCTGTGTCTCACTGGTACCCAAGATACAGAGACTGCTGTGTCTCACTGGTACACAAGCGACAGAGACTGCTGTGTCTCACTGGTACACAAGCTACAGAGACTGCTGTGTCTCACTGGTACACAAGCTACAGAGACTGCTGTGTCTCACTGGTACACAAGCTACAGAGACTGCTGTGTCTCACTGGTACACAAGCGACAGAGACTGCTGTGTCTCACTGGTACACAAGCGACAGAGACTGCTGTGTCTCACTGGTACACAAGCTACAGAGACTGCTGTGTCTCACTGGTACACAAGCTACAGAGACTGCTGTGTCTCACTGGTACACAAGCTACAGAGACTGCTGTGTCTCACTGGTACACAAGCTACAGAGACTGCTGTGTCTCACTGGTACACAAGCTACAGAGACTGCTGTGTCTCACTGGTACACAAGCTACAGAGACTGCTGTGTCTCACTGGTACACAAGCTACAGAGACTGCTGTGTCTCACTGGTACACAAGCTACAGAGACTGCTGTGTCTCACTGGTACACAAGCTACAGAGACTGCTGTGTCTCACTGGTACACAAGCTACAGAGACTGCTGTGTCTCACTGGTACACAAGCTACAGAGACTGCTGTGTCTCACTGGTACACAAGCTACAGAGACTGCTGTGTCTCACTGGTACACAAGCTACAGAGACTGTTGCGTCTCACTGGTACACAAGCTACAGAAAATGCTGTGTCTCACTGGTACACAAGCGACAGAGACTGCTGTGTCTCACTGGTACACAAGCTACAGAGACTGCTGTGTCTCACTGGTACACAAGCTACAGAGACTGCTGTGTCTCACTGGTACACAAGCTACAGAGACTGCTGTGTCTCACTGGTACACAAGCTACAGAGACTGCTGTGTCTCACTGGTACACAAGCTACAGAGACTGCTGTGTCTCACTGGTACACAAGCTACAGAGACTGCTGTGTCTCACTGGTACACAAGCTACAGAGACTGCTGTGTCTCACTGGTACACAAGCTACAGAGACTGCTGTGTCTCACTGGTACACAAGCTAGAGAGACTGCTGTGTCTCACTGGTACACAAGCTACAGAGACTGCTGTGTCTCACTGGTACACAAGCTACAGAGACTGCTGTGTCTCACTGGTACACAAGCTACAGAGACTGCTGTGTCTCACTGGTACACAAGCTACAGAGACTGCTGTGTCTCACTGGTACACAAGCTACAGAGACTGCTGTGTCTCACTGGTACACAAGCTACAGAGACTGCTGTGTCTCACTGGTACACAAGCTACAGAGACTGCTGTGTCTCACTGGTACACAAGCTACAGAGACTGCTGTGTCTCACTGGTACACAAGCTACAGAGACTGCTGTGTCTCACTGGTACACAAGCTACAGAGACTGCTGTGTCTCACTGGTACACAAGCTACAGAGACTGCTGTGTCTCACTGGTACACAAGCTACAGAGACTGCTGTGTCTCACTGGTACACAAGCTACAGAGACTGCTGTGTCTCACTGGTACACAAGCTACAGAGACTGCTGTGTCTCACTGGTACACAAGATACAGAGACTGCTGTGTCTCACTGGTACACAAGCTACAGAGACTGCTGTGTCTCACTGGTACACAAGCTACAGAGACTGCTGTGTCTCACTGGTACACAAGCTACAGAGACTGCTGTGTCTCACTGGTACACAAGCTACAGAGACTGCTGTGTCTCACTGGTACACAAGCTACAGAGACTGCTGTGTCTCACTGGTACACAAGCTACAGAAAATGCTGTGTCTCAGTGGTACACAAGCTACAGAGACTGCTGTGCCTCACTGGAACACAAGCTACAGAGACTGATGTGTCGCACTGGTACATAAGCTACAGAGACCGCTGTGTCACTCTGGTGCACAAGTGACAGAGACTGTTGTGTCTCACTGGTACACAAGTTACAGAGACTGCTGTGCCTCATTGGTACACAAGCTACAGAGACTGCTGTGTCTCACTGGTACACAAGCTACAGAGACTGCTGTGTCTCACTGGTACACAAGCTACAGAGACTGCTGTGTCTCACTGGTACACAAGCTACAGAGACTGCTGTGTCTCACTGGTACACAAGCTACAGAGACTGCTGTGTCTCACTGGTACACAAGCTACAGAGACTGCTGTGTCTCACTGGTACACAAGCTACAGAGACTGCTGTGTCTCACTGGTACACAAGCTACAGAGACTGCTGTGTCTCACTGGTACACAAGCTACAGAGACTGCTGTGTCTCACTGGTACACAAGCTACAGAGACTGCTGTGTCTCACTGGTACACAAGCTACAGAGACTGCTGTGTCTCACTGGTACACAAGCTACAGAGACTGCTGTGTCTCACTGGTACACAAGCTACAGAGACTGCTGTGTCTCACTGGTACACAAGCTACAGAGACTGCTGTGTCTCACTGGTACACAAGCTACAGAGACTGCTGTGTCTCACTGGTACACAAGCTACAGAGACTGCTGTGTCTCACTGGTACACAAGCTACAGAGACTGCTGTGTCTCACTGGTACACAAGCTACAGAGACTGCTGTGTCTCACTGGTACACAAGCTACAGAGACTGCTGTGTCTCACTGGTACACAAGCTACAGAGACTGCTGTGTCTCACTGGTACACAAGCTACAGAGACTGCTGTGTCTCACTGGTACACAAGCTACAGAGACTGCTGTGTCTCACTGGTACACAAGCTACAGAGACTGCTGTGTCTCACTGGTACACAAGCTACAGAGACTGCTGTGTCTCACTGGTACACAAGCTACAGAGACTGCTGTGTCTCACTGGTACACAAGCTACAGAGACTGCTGTGTCTCACTGGTACACAAGCTACAGAGACTGCTGTGTCTCACTGGTACACAAGCTACAGAGACTGCTGTGTCTCACTGGTACACAAGCTACAGAGACTGCTGTGTCTCACTGGTACACAAGCTACAGAGACTGCTGTGTCTCACTGGTACACAAGCTACAGAGACTGCTGTGTCTCACTGGTACACAAGCTACAGAGACTGCTGTGTCTCACTGGTACACAAGCTACAGAGACTGCTGTGTCTCACTGGTACACAAGTGACAGAGACTGCTGTGTCTCACTGGTACACAAGCTACAGAGACTGCTGTGCCTCACTGGTACACAAGCTACAGAGACTGCTGTGTCTCACTGGTACACAAGCTACAGAGACTGCTGTGTCTCACTGGTACACAAGCTACAGAGACTGCTGTGTCTCACTGGTACACAAGCTACAGAGACTGCTGTGTCTCACTGGTACACAAGCTACAGAGACTGCTGTGTCTCACTGGTACACAAGCTACAGAGACTGCTGTGTCTCGCTGGTAGAAAAGCTACAGAGACTGCTGTGTCTCACTGGTAGAAAAGCTACAGAGACTGCTGTGGCTCACTGGTACCCAAGATACAGAGACTGCTGTGTCACAATGGTACACAAGCTACAGAGACTGCTGTGTCTCACTGGTACACAAGCTACAGAGACTGCTGTGTCTCACTGGTACACAAGCTACAGAGACTGCTGTGTCTCACTGGTACACAAGCTACAGAGACTGCTGTGTCTCACTGGTACACAAGCTACAGAGACTGCTGTGTCTCACTGGTACACAAGCTACAGAGACTGCTGTGTCTCACTGGTACACAAGCTACAGAGACTGCTGTGTCTCACTGGTACACAAGCTACAGAGACTGCTGTGTCTCACTGGTACACAAGCTACAGAGACTGCTGTGTCTCACTGGTACACAAGCTACAGAGACTGCTGTGTCTCACTGGTACACAAGCTACAGAGACTGCTGTGTCTCACTGGTACACAAGCTACAGAGACTGCTGTGTCTCACTGGTACACAAGCTACAGAGACTGCTGTGTCTCACTGGTACACAAGCTACAGAGACTGCTGTGTCTCACTGGTACACAAGCTACAGAGACTGCTGTGTCTCACTGGTACACAAGCTACAGAGACTGCTGTGTCTCACTGGTACACAAGCTACAGAGACTGCTGTGTCTCACTGGTACACAAGCTACAGAGACTGCTGTGTCTCACTGGTACACAAGCTACAGAGACTGCTGTGTCTCACTGGTACACAAGCTACAGAGACTGCTGTGTCTCACTGGTACACAAGCTACAGAGACTGCTGTGTCTCACTGGTACACAAGCTACAGAGACTGCTGTGTCTCACTGGTACACAAGCTACAGAGACTGCTGTGTCTCACTGGTACACAAGCGACAGAGACTGCTGTGTCTCACTGGTACACAAGCTACAGAGACTGCTGTGTCTCACTGGTACACAAGCTACAGAGACTGCTGTGTCTCACTGGTACACAAGCTACAGAGACTGCTGTGTCTCACTGGTACACAAGCTACAGAGACTGCTGTGTCTCACTGGTACACAAGCTACAGAGACTGCTGTGTCTCACTGGTACACAAGCTACAGAGACTGCTGTGTCTCACTGGTACACAAGCTACAGAGACTGCTGTGTCTCACTGGTACACAAGCTACAGAGACTGCTGTGTCTCACTGGTACACAAGCTACAGAGACTGCTGTGTCTCACTGGTACACAAGCTACAGAGACTGCTGTGTCTCACTGGTACACAAGCTACAGAGACTGCTGTGTCTCACTGGTACACAAGCTACAGAGACTGCTGTGTCTCACTGGTACACAAGCTACAGAGACTGCTGTGTCTCACTGGTACACAAGCTACAGAGACTGCTGTGTCTCACTGGTACACAAGCTACAGAGACTGCTGTGTCTCACTGGTACACAAGCTACAGAGACTGCTGTGTCTCACTGGTACACAAGCTACAGAGACTGCTGTGTCTCACTGGTACACAAGCTACAGAGACTGCTGTGTCTCACTGGTACACAAGCTACAGAGACTGCTGTGTCTCACTGGTACACAAGCTACAGAGACTGCTGTGTCTCACTGGTACACAAGCTACAGAGACTGCTGTGTCTCACTGGTACACAAGCTACAGAGACTGCTGTGTCTCACTGGTACACAAGCTACAGAGACTGCTGTGTCTCACTGGTACACAAGCTACAGAGACTGCTGTGTCTCACTGGTACACAAGCTACAGAGACTGCTGTGTCTCACTGGTACACAAGCTACAGAGACTGCTGTGTCTCACTGGTACACAAGCTACAGAGACTGCTGTGTCTCACTGGTACACAAGCTACAGAGACTGCTGTGTCTCACTGGTACACAAGCTACAGAGACTGCTGTGTCTCACTGGTACACAAGCTACAGAGACTGCTGTGTCTCACTGGTACACAAGCTACAGAGACTGCTGTGTCTCACTGGTACACAAGCTACAGAGACTGCTGTGTCTCACTGGTACACAAGCTACAGAGACTGCTGTGTCTCACTGGTACACAAGCTACAGAGACTGCTGTGTCTCACTGGTACACAAGCTACAGAGACTGCTGTGTCTCACTGGTACACAAGCTACAGAGACTGCTGTGTCTCACTGGTACACAAGCTACAGAGACTGCTGTGTCTCACTGGTACACAAGCTACAGAGACTGCTGTGTCTCACTGGTACACAAGCTACAGAGACTGCTGTGTCTCACTGGTACACAAGCTACAGAGACTGCTGTGTCTCACTGGTACACAAGCTACAGAGACTGCTGTGTCTCACTGGTACACAAGCTACAGAGACTGCTGTGTCTCACTGGTACACAAGCTACAGAGACTGCTGTGTCTCACTGGTGCACAAGCTACAGAGACTGCTGTGTCTCACTGGTACACAAGCTACAGAGACTGCTGTGTCTCACTGGTACACAAGCTACAGAGACTGCTGTGTCTCACTGGTACACAAGCTACAGAGACTGCTGTGTCTCACTGGTACACAAGCTACAGAGACTGCTGTGTCTCACTGGTACACAAGCTACAGAGACTGCTGTGTCTCACTGGTACACAAGCTACAGAGACTGCTGTGTCTCACTGGTACACAAGCGACAGAGACTGCTGTGTCTCACTGGTACACAAGCTACAGAGACTGCTGTGTCTCACTGGTACACAAGCTACAGAGACTGCTGTGTCTCACTGGTACCCAAGCTACAGAGACTGCTGTGTCTCACTGGTACACAAGCTACAGAGACTGCTGTGTCTCACTGGTACACAAGCTACAGAGACTGCTGTGTCTCACTGGTACACAAGCGACAGAGACTGCTGTGTCTCACTGGTACACAAGCTACAGAGACTGCTGTGTCTCACTTGTACACAAGCTACAGAGACTGCTGTGTCTCACTGGTACACAAGCTACAGAGACTGCTGTGTCTCACTGGTACACAAGCTACAGAGACTGCTGTGTCTCACTGGTACACAAGCTACAGAGACTGCTGTGTCTCACTGGTACACAAGCTACAGAGACTGCTGTGTCTCACTGGTACACAAGCTACAGAGACTGCTGTGTCTCACTGGTACACAAGCTACAGAGACTGCTGTGTCTCACTGGTACACAAGCTACAGAGACTGCTGTGTCTCACTGGTACACAAGCTACAGAGACTGCTGTGTCTCACTGGTACACAAGCTACAGAGACTGCTGTGTCTCACTGGTACACAAGCTACAGAGACTGCTGTGTCTCACTGGTACACAAGCTAAAGAGACTGCTGTGTCTCACTGGTACACAAGCTACAGAGACTGCTGTGTCTCACTGGTACACAAGCTACAGAGACTGCTGTGTCTCACTGGTACACAAGCTACAGAGACTGCTGTGTCTCACTGGTACACAAGCTACAGAGACTGCTGTGTCTCACTGGTACACAAGCTACAGAGACTGCTGTGTCTCACTGGTACACAAGCTACAGAGACTGCTGTG
Organism: Carcharodon carcharias; assembly: GCF_017639515.1. NCBI lineage: Eukaryota > Metazoa > Chordata > Chondrichthyes > Lamniformes > Lamnidae > Carcharodon > Carcharodon carcharias. Next base: position 119,534 of record NW_024470654.1, read on the forward strand.
TCTCACTGGTACACAAGCTACAGAGACTGCTGTGTCTCACTGGTACACAAGCTACAGAGACTGCTGTGTCTCACTGGTACACAAGCTACAGAGACTGCTGTGTCTCACTGGTACACAAGCTACAGAGACTGCTGTGTCTCACTGGTACACAAGCTACAGAGACTGCTGTGTCTCACTGGTACACAAGCTACAGAGACTGCTGTGTCTCACTGGTACACAAGCTACAGAGACTGCTGTGTCTCACTGGTACACAAGCTACAGAGACTGCTGTGTCTCACTGGTACACAAGCTACAGAGACTGCTGTGTCTCACTGGTACACAAGCTACAGAGACTGCTGTGTCTCACTGGTACACAAGCTACAGAGACTGCTGTGTCTCACTGGTACACAAGCTACAGAGACTGCTGTGTCTCACTGGTACACAAGCTACAGAGACTGCTGTGTCTCACTGGTACACAAGCTACAGAGACTGCTGTGTCTCACTGGTACACAAGCTACAGAGACTGCTGTGTCTCACTGGTACACAAGCTACAGAGACTGCTGTGTCTCACTGGTACACAAGCTACAGAGACTGCTGTGTCTCACTGGTACACAAGCTACAGAGACTGCTGTGTCTCACTGGTACACAAGCTACAGAGACTGCTGTGTCTCACTGGTACACAAGCTACAGAGACTGCTGTGTCTCACTGGTACACAAGCTACAGAGACTGCTGTGTCTCACTGGTACACAAGCTACAGAGACTGCTGTGTCTCACTGGTACACAAGCTACAGAGACTGCTGTGTCTCACTGGTACACAAGCTACAGAGACTGCTGTGTCTCACTGGTACACAAGCTACAGAGACTGCTGTGTCTCACTGGTACACAAGCTACAGAGACTGCTGTGTCTCACTGGTACACAAGCTACAGAGACTGCTGTGTCTCACTGGTACACAAGCTACAGAGACTGCTGTGTCTCACTGGTACACAAGCTACAGAGACTGCTGTGTCTCACTGGTACACAAGCTACAGAGACTGCTGTGTCTCACTGGTACACAAGCTACAGAGACTGCTGTGTCTCACTGGTACACAAGCTACAGAGACTGCTGTGTCTCACTGGTACACAAGCTACAGAGACTGCTGTGTCTCACTGGTACACAAGCTACAGAGACTGCTGTGTCTCACTGGTACACAAGCTACAGAGACTGCTGTGTCTCACTGGTACACAAGCTACAGAGACTGCTGTGTCTCACTGGTACACAAGCTACAGAGACTGCTGTGTCTCACTGGTACACAAGCTACAGAGACTGCTGTGTCTCACTGGTACACAAGCTACAGAGACTGCTGTGTCTCACTGGTACACAAGCTACAGAGACTGCTGTGTCTCACTGGTACACAAGCTACAGAGACTGCTGTGTCTCACTGGTACACAAGCTACAGAGACTGCTGTGTCTCACTGGTACACAAGCTACAGAGACTGCTGTGTCTCACTGGTACACAAGCTACAGAGACTGCTGTGTCTCACTGGTACACAAGCTACAGAGACTGCTGTGTCTCACTGGTACACAAGCTACAGAGACTGCTGTGTCTCACTGGTACACAAGCTACAGAGACTGCTGTGTCTCACTGGTACACAAGCTACAGAGACTGCTGTGTCTCACTGGTACACAAGCTACAGAGACTGCTGTGTCTCACTGGTACACAAGCTACAGAGACTGCTGTGTCTCACTGGTACACAAGCTACAGAGACTGCTGTGTCTCACTGGTACACAAGCTACAGAGACTGCTGTGTCTCACTGGTACACAAGCTACAGAGACTGCTGTGTCTCACTGGTACACAAGCTACAGAGACTGCTGTGTCTCACTGGTACACAAGCTACAGAGACTGCTGTGTCTCACTGGTACACAAGCTACAGAGACTGCTGTGTCTCACTGGTACACAAGCTACAGAGACTGCTGTGTCTCACTGGTACACAAGCTACAGAGACTGCTGTGTCTCACTGGTACACAAGCTACAGAGACTGCTGTGTCTCACTGGTACACAAGCTACAGAGACTGCTGTGTCTCACTGGTACACAAGCTACAGAGACTGCTGTGTCTCACTGGTACACAAGCTACAGAGACTGCTGTGTCTCACTGGTACACAAGCTACAGAGACTGCTGTGTCTCACTGGTACACAAGCTACAGAGACTGCTGTGTCTCACTGGTACACAAGCTACAGAGACTGCTGTGTCTCACTGGTACACAAGCTACAGAGACTGCTGTGTCTCACTGGTACACAAGCTACAGAGACTGCTGTGTCTCACTGGTACACAAGCTACAGAGACTGCTGTGTCTCACTGGTACACAAGCTACAGAGACTGCTGTGTCTCACTGGTACACAAGCTACAGAGACTGCTGTGTCTCACTGGTACACAAGCTACAGAGACTGCTGTGTCTCACTGGTACACAAGCTACAGAGACTGCTGTGTCTCACTGGTACACAAGCTACAGAGACTGCTGTGTCTCACTGGTACACAAGCTACAGAGACTGCTGTGTCTCACTGGTACACAAGCTACAGAGACTGCTGTGTCTCACTGGTACACAAGCTACAGAGACTGCTGTGTCTCACTGGTACACAAGCTACAGAGACTGCTGTGTCTCACTGGTACACAAGCTACAGAGACTGCTGTGTCTCACTGGTACACAAGCTACAGAGACTGCTGTGTCTCACTGGTACACAAGCTACAGAGACTGCTGTGTCTCACTGGTACACAAGCTACAGAGACTGCTGTGTCTCACTGGTACACAAGCTACAGAGACTGCTGTGTCTCACTGGTACACAAGCTACAGAGACTGCTGTGTCTCACTGGTACACAAGCTACAGAGACTGCTGTGTCTCACTGGTACACAAGCTACAGAGACTGCTGTGTCTCACTGGTACACAAGCTACAGAGACTGCTGTGTCTCACTGGTACACAAGCTACAGAGACTGCTGTGTCTCACTGGTACACAAGCTACAGAGACTGCTGTGTCTCACTGGTACACAAGCTACAGAGACTGCTGTGTCTCACTGGTACACAAGCTACAGAGACTGCTGTGTCTCACTGGTACACAAGCTACAGAGACTGCTGTGTCTCACTGGTACACAAGCTACAGAGACTGCTGTGTCTCACTGGTACACAAGCTACAGAGACTGCTGTGTCTCACTGGTACACAAGCTACAGAGACTGCTGTGTCTCACTGGTACACAAGCTACAGAGACTGCTGTGTCTCACTGGTACACAAGCTACAGAGACTGCTGTGTCTCACTGGTACACAAGCTACAGAGACTGCTGTGTCTCACTGGTACACAAGCTACAGAGACTGCTGTGTCTCACTGGTACACAAGCTACAGAGACTGCTGTGTCTCACTGGTACACAAGCTACAGAGACTGCTGTGTCTCACTGGTACACAAGCTACAGAGACTGCTGTGTCTCACTGGTACACAAGCTACAGAGACTGCTGTGTCTCACTGGTACACAAGCTACAGAGACTGCTGTGTCTCACTGGTACACAAGCTACAGAGACTGCTGTGTCTCACTGGTACACAAGCTACAGAGACTGCTGTGTCTCACTGGTACACAAGCTACAGAGACTGCTGTGTCTCACTGGTACACAAGCTACAGAGACTGCTGTGTCTCACTGGTACACAAGCTACAGAGACTGCTGTGTCTCACTGGTACACAAGCTACAGAGACTGCTGTGTCTCACTGGTACACAAGCTACAGAGACTGCTGTGTCTCACTGGTACACAAGCTACAGAGACTGCTGTGTCTCACTGGTACACAAGCTACAGAGACTGCTGTGTCTCACTGGTACACAAGCTACAGAGACTGCTGTGTCTCACTGGTACACAAGCTACAGAGACTGCTGTGTCTCACTGGTACACAAGCTACAGAGACTGCTGTGTCTCACTGGTACACAAGCTACAGAGACTGCTGTGTCTCACTGGTACACAAGCTACAGAGACTGCTGTGTCTCACTGGTACACAAGCTACAGAGACTGCTGTGTCTCACTGGTACACAAGCTACAGAGACTGCTGTGTCTCACTGGTACACAAGCTACAGAGACTGCTGTGTCTCACTGGTACACAAGCTACAGAGACTGCTGTGTCTCACTGGTACACAAGCTACAGAGACTGCTGTGTCTCACTGGTACACAAGCTACAGAGACTGCTGTGTCTCACTGGTACACAAGCTACAGAGACTGCTGTGTCTCACTGGTACACAAGCTACAGAGACTGCTGTGTCTCACTGGTACACAAGCTACAGAGACTGCTGTGTCTCACTGGTACACAAGCTACAGAGACTGCTGTGTCTCACTGGTACACAAGCTACAGAGACTGCTGTGTCTCACTGGTACACAAGCTACAGAGACTGCTGTGTCTCACTGGTACACAAGCTACAGAGACTGCTGTGTCTCACTGGTACACAAGCTACAGAGACTGCTGTGTCTCACTGGTACACAAGCTACAGAGACTGCTGTGTCTCACTGGTACACAAGCTACAGAGACTGCTGTGTCTCACTGGTACACAAGCTACAGAGACTGCTGTGTCTCACTGGTACACAAGCTACAGAGACTGCTGTGTCTCACTGGTACACAAGCTACAGAGACTGCTGTGTCTCACTGGTACACAAGCTACAGAGACTGCTGTGTCTCACTGGTACACAAGCTACAGAGACTGCTGTGTCTCACTGGTACACAAGCTACAGAGACTGCTGTGTCTCACTGGTACACAAGCTACAGAGACTGCTGTGTCTCACTGGTACACAAGCTACAGAGACTGCTGTGTCTCACTGGTACACAAGCTACAGAGACTGCTGTGTCTCACTGGTACACAAGCTACAGAGACTGCTGTGTCTCACTGGTACACAAGCTACAGAGACTGCTGTGTCTCACTGGTACACAAGCTACAGAGACTGCTGTGTCTCACTGGTACACAAGCTACAGAGACTGCTGTGTCTCACTGGTACACAAGCTACAGAGACTGCTGTGTCTCACTGGTACACAAGCTACAGAGACTGCTGTGTCTCACTGGTACACAAGCTACAGAGACTGCTGTGTCTCACTGGTACACAAGCTACAGAGACTGCTGTGTCTCACTGGTACACAAGCTACAGAGACTGCTGTGTCTCACTGGTACACAAGCTACAGAGACTGCTGTGTCTCACTGGTACACAAGCTACAGAGACTGCTGTGTCTCACTGGTACACAAGCTACAGAGACTGCTGTGTCTCACTGGTACACAAGCTACAGAGACTGCTGTGTCTCACTGGTACACAAGCTACAGAGACTGCTGTGTCTCACTGGTACACAAGCTACAGAGACTGCTGTGTCTCACTGGTACACAAGCTACAGAGACTGCTGTGTCTCACTGGTACACAAGCTACAGAGACTGCTGTGTCTCACTGGTACACAAGCTACAGAGACTGCTGTGTCTCACTGGTACACAAGCTACAGAGACTGCTGTGTCTCACTGGTACACAAGCTACAGAGACTGCTGTGTCTCACTGGTACACAAGCTACAGAGACTGCTGTGTCTCACTGGTACACAAGCTACAGAGACTGCTGTGTCTCACTGGTACACAAGCTACAGAGACTGCTGTGTCTCACTGGTACACAAGCTACAGAGACTGCTGTGTCTCACTGGTACACAAGCTACAGAGACTGCTGTGTCTCACTGGTACACAAGCTACAGAGACTGCTGTGTCTCACTGGTACACAAGCTACAGAGACTGCTGTGTCTCACTGGTACACAAGCTACAGAGACTGCTGTGTCTCACTGGTACACAAGCTACAGAGACTGCTGTGTCTCACTGGTACACAAGCTACAGAGACTGCTGTGTCTCACTGGTACACAAGCTACAGAGACTGCTGTGTCTCACTGGTACACAAGCTACAGAGACTGCTGTGTCTCACTGGTACACAAGCTACAGAGACTGCTGTGTCTCACTGGTACACAAGCTACAGAGACTGCTGTGTCTCACTGGTACACAAGCTACAGAGACTGCTGTGTCTCACTGGTACACAAGCTACAGAGACTGCTGTGTCTCACTGGTACACAAGCTACAGAGACTGCTGTGTCTCACTGGTACACAAGCTACAGAGACTGCTGTGTCTCACTGGTACACAAGCTACAGAGACTGCTGTGTCTCACTGGTACACAAGCTACAGAGACTGCTGTGTCTCACTGGTACACAAGCTACAGAGACTGCTGTGTCTCACTGGTACACAAGCTACAGAGACTGCTGTGTCTCACTGGTACACAAGCTACAGAGACTGCTGTGTCTCACTGGTACACAAGCTACAGAGACTGCTGTGTCTCACTGGTACACAAGCTACAGAGACTGCTGTGTCTCACTGGTACACAAGCTACAGAGACTGCTGTGTCTCACTGGTACACAAGCTACAGAGACTGCTGTGTCTCACTGGTACACAAGCTACAGAGACTGCTGTGTCTCACTGGTACACAAGCTACAGAGACTGCTGTGTCTCACTGGTACACAAGCTACAGAGACTGCTGTGTCTCACTGGTACACAAGCTACAGAGACTGCTGTGTCTCACTGGTACACAAGCTACAGAGACTGCTGTGTCTCACTGGTACACAAGCTACAGAGACTGCTGTGTCTCACTGGTACACAAGCTACAGAGACTGCTGTGTCTCACTGGTACACAAGCTACAGAGACTGCTGTGTCTCACTGGTACACAAGCTACAGAGACTGCTGTGTCTCACTGGTACACAAGCTACAGAGACTGCTGTGTCTCACTGGTACACAAGCTACAGAGACTGCTGTGTCTCACTGGTACACAAGCTACAGAGACTGCTGTGTCTCACTGGTACACAAGCTACAGAGACTGCTGTGTCTCACTGGTACACAAGCTACAGAGACTGCTGTGTCTCACTGGTACACAAGCTACAGAGACTGCTGTGTCTCACTGGTACACAAGCTACAGAGACTGCTGTGTCTCACTGGTACACAAGCTACAGAGACTGCTGTGTCTCACTGGTACACAAGCTACAGAGACTGCTGTGTCTCACTGGTACACAAGCTACAGAGACTGCTGTGTCTCACTGGTACACAAGCTACAGAGACTGCTGTGTCTCACTGGTACACAAGCTACAGAGACTGCTGTGTCTCACTGGTACACAAGCTACAGAGACTGCTGTGTCTCACTGGTACACAAGCTACAGAGACTGCTGTGTCTCACTGGTACACAAGCTACAGAGACTGCTGTGTCTCACTGGTACACAAGCTACAGAGACTGCTGTGTCTCACTGGTACACAAGCTACAGAGACTGCTGTGTCTCACTGGTACACAAGCTACAGAGACTGCTGTGTCTCACTGGTACACAAGCTACAGAGACTGCTGTGTCTCACTGGTACACAAGCTACAGAGACTGCTGTGTCTCACTGGTACACAAGCTACAGAGACTGCTGTGTCTCACTGGTACACAAGCTACAGAGACTGCTGTGTCTCACTGGTACACAAGCTACAGAGACTGCTGTGTCTCACTGGTACACAAGCTACAGAGACTGCTGTGTCTCACTGGTACACAAGCTACAGAGACTGCTGTGTCTCACTGGTACACAAGCTACAGAGACTGCTGTGTCTCACTGGTACACAAGCTACAGAGACTGCTGTGTCTCACTGGTACACAAGCTACAGAGACTGCTGTGTCTCACTGGTACACAAGCTACAGAGACTGCTGTGTCTCACTGGTACACAAGCTACAGAGACTGCTGTGTCTCACTGGTACACAAGCTACAGAGACTGCTGTGTCTCACTGGTACACAAGCTACAGAGACTGCTGTGTCTCACTGGTACACAAGCTACAGAGACTGCTGTGTCTCACTGGTACACAAGCTACAGAGACTGCTGTGTCTCACTGGTACACAAGCTACAGAGACTGCTGTGTCTCACTGGTACACAAGCTACAGAGACTGCTGTGTCTCACTGGTACACAAGCTACAGAGACTGCTGTGTCTCACTGGTACACAAGCTACAGAGACTGCTGTGTCTCACTGGTACACAAGCTACAGAGACTGCTGTGTCTCACTGGTACACAAGCTACAGAGACTGCTGTGTCTCACTGGTACACAAGCTACAGAGACTGCTGTGTCTCACTGGTACACAAGCTACAGAGACTGCTGTGTCTCACTGGTACACAAGCTACAGAGACTGCTGTGTCTCACTGGTACACAAGCTACAGAGACTGCTGTGTCTCACTGGTACACAAGCTACAGAGACTGCTGTGTCTCACTGGTACACAAGCTACAGAGACTGCTGTGTCTCACTGGTACACAAGCTACAGAGACTGCTGTGTCTCACTGGTACACAAGCTACAGAGACTGCTGTGTCTCACTGGTACACAAGCTACAGAGACTGCTGTGTCTCACTGGTACACAAGCTACAGAGACTGCTGTGTCTCACTGGTACACAAGCTACAGAGACTGCTGTGTCTCACTGGTACACAAGCTACAGAGACTGCTGTGTCTCACTGGTACACAAGCTACAGAGACTGCTGTGTCTCACTGGTACACAAGCTACAGAGACTGCTGTGTCTCACTGGTACACAAGCTACAGAGACTGCTGTGTCTCACTGGTACACAAGCTACAGAGACTGCTGTGTCTCACTGGTACACAAGCTACAGAGACTGCTGTGTCTCACTGGTACACAAGCTACAGAGACTGCTGTGTCTCACTGGTACACAAGCTACAGAGACTGCTGTGTCTCACTGGTACACAAGCTACAGAGACTGCTGTGTCTCACTGGTACACAAGCTACAGAGACTGCTGTGTCTCGCTGGTACACAAGCTACAGAGACTGCTGTGTCTCACTGGTACCAGCGAGACACAGCAGTCTCTGTATCTTGTGTACCAGTGAGACACAGCAGTCTCTGTAGCTTGTGTACCAGTGAGACACAGCAGTCTCTGTAGCTTGTGTACAAGTGAGACACAGCAGTCTCTGTCTTGTGTACCAGTGAGACACAGCAGTCTCTGTAGCTTGTGTACCAGTGAGACACAGCAGTCTCTGTAGCTTGTGTACCAGTGAGACACAGCAGACTCTGTAGCTTGTGTACCAGCGAGACACAGCAGTCTCTGTAGCTTGTGTAGCAGTGAGACACAGCAGTCTCTGTAGCTTGTGTACCAGTGAGACACAGCAGTCTCTGTAGCTTGGTTACCAGTGAGACACAGCAGTCTCTGTAGCTTGTGTACCAGTGAGACACAGCAGTCTCTGTAGCTTGTGTACCAGTGAGACACAGCAGTCTCTGTAGCTTGTGTACCAGTGAGACACAGCAGTCTCTGTAGCTTGTGTACCAGTGAGACACAGCAGTCTCTGTAGCTTGTGTACCAGCGAGACACAGCAGTCTCTGTAGCTTGTGAAACAGCGAGACACAGCAATCTATGTAGCTTGTGTACCAGTGAGACACAGCAGTCTCTGTAGCTTGTGTACCAGTGAGACACAGCAGTCTCTGTTCCTTCGGTACCAGTGAGACACAGCAGTAGCAGTAGCTTGTGTACCAGTGAGACACAGCAGCCTCTGTTGCTTGTGTACCAGTGAGACTCAGCAGTCTCTGTAGCTTGTGTACCAGTGAGACACAGCAGTCTCTGTAGCTTGTGTACCAGTGAGACACAGCAGTCTCTGTAGCTTGTGTACCAGTGAGACACAGCAGTCTCTGTAGCTTGTGTACCAGTGAGACACAGCAGTCTCTGTAGCTTGTGTACCAGTGAGACACAGCAGTCTCTGTAGCTTGTGTACCAGTGAGACACAGCAGTCTCTGTAGCTTGTGTACCAGTGAGACACAGCAGTCTCTGTAGCTTGTGTACCAGTGAGACACAGCAGTCTCTGTAGCTTGTGTACCAGTGAGACACAGCAGTCTCTGTAGCTTGTGTACCAGTGAGACACAGCAGTCTCTGTAGCTTGTGTACCAGTGAGACACAGCAGTCTCTGTAGCTTGTGTACCAGTGAGACACAGCAGTCTCTGTAGCTTGTGTACCAGCGAGACACAGCAGTCTCTGTAGCTTGTGTACCAGTGAGACACAGCAGTCTCTGTAGCTTGTGTACCAGCGAGACACAGCAGTCTCTGTAGCTTGTGTACCAGTGAGACACAGCAGTCTCTGTAGCTTGTGTACCAGTGAGACACAGCAGTCTCTGTAGCTTGTGTACCAGTGAGACACAGCAGTCTCTGTAGCTTGTGTACCAGTGAGACACAGCAGTCTCTGTAGCTTGTGTACCAGTGAGACACAGCAGTCTCTGTAGCTTGTGTACCAGTGAGACACAGCAGTCTCTGTAGCTTGTGTACCAGTGAGACACAGCAGTCTCTGTAGCTTGTGTACCAGTGAGACACAGCAGTCTCTGTAGCTTGTGTACCAGTGAGACACAGCAGTCTCTGTAGCTTGTGTACCAGTGAGACACAGCAGTCTCTGTAGCTTGTGTACCAGTGAGACACAGCAGTCTCTGTAGCTTGTGTACCAGTGAGACACAGCAGTCTCTGTAGCTTGTGTACCAGTGAGACACAGCAGTCTCTGTAGCTTGTGTACCAGTGAGACACAGCAGTCTCTGTAGCTTGTGTACCAGTGAGACACAGCAGTCTCTGTAGCTTGTGTACCAGTGAGACACAGCAGTCTCTGTAGCTTGTGTACCAGTGAGACACAGCAGTCTCTGTAGCTTGTGTACCAGTGAGACACAGCAGTCTCTGTAGCTTGTGTACCAGTGAGACACAGCAGTCTCTGTAGCTTGTGTACCAGTGAGACACAGCAGTCTCTGTAGCTTGTGTACCAGTGAGACACAGCAGTCTCTGTAGCTTGTGTACCAGTGAGACACAGCAGTCTCTGTAGCTTGTGTACCAGTGAGACACAGCAGTCTCTGTAGCTTGTGTACCAGTGAGACACAGCAGTCTCTGTAGCTTGTGTACCAGTGAGACACAGCAGTCTCTGTAGCTTGTGTACCAGTGAGACACAGCAGTCTCTGTAGCTTGTGTACCAGTGAGACACAGCAGTCTCTGTAGCTTGTGTACCAGTGAGACACAGCAGTCTCTGTAGCTTGTGTACCAGTGAGACACAGCAGTCTCTGTAGCTTGTGTACCAGTGAGACACAGCAGTCTCTGTAGCTTGTGTACCAGTGAGACACAGCAGTCTCTGTAGCTTGTGTACCAGTGAGACACAGCAGTCTCTGTAGCTTGTGTACCAGTGAGACACAGCAGTCTCTGTAGCTTGTGTACCAGTGAGACACAGCAGTCTCTGTAGCTTGTGTACCAGTGAGACACAGCAGTCTCTGTAGCTTGTGTACCAGTGAGACACAGCAGTCTCTGTAGCTTGTGTACCAGTGAGACACAGCAGTCTCTGTAGCTTGTGTACCAGTGAGACACAGCAGTCTCTGTAGCTTGTGTACCAGTGAGACACAGCAGTCTCTGTAGCTTGTGTACCAGTGAGACACAGCAGTCTCTGTAGCTTGTGTACCAGTGAGACACAGCAGTCTCTGTAGCTTGTGTACCAGTGAGACACAGCAGTCTCTGTAGCTTGTGTACCAGTGAGACACAGCAGTCTCTGTAGCTTGTGTACCAGTGAGACACAGCAGTCTCTGTAGCTTGTGTACCAGTGAGACACAGCAGTCTCTGTAGCTTGTGTACCAGTGAGACACAGCAGTCTCTGTAGCTTGTGTACCAGTGAGACACAGCAGTCTCTGTAGCTTGTGTACCAGTGAGACACAGCAGTCTCTGTAGCTTGTGTACCAGTGAGACACAGCAGTCTCTGTAGCTTGTGTACCAGTGAGACACAGCAGTCTCTGTAGCTTGTGTACCAGTGAGACACAGCAGTCTCTGTAGCTTGTGTACCAGTGAGACACAGCAGTCTCTGTAGCTTGTGTACCAGTGAGACACAGCAGTCTCTGTAGCTTGTGTACCAGTGAGACACAGCAGTCTCTGTAGCTTGTGTACCAGTGAGACACAGCAGTCTCTGTAGCTTGTGTACCAGTGAGACACAGCAGTCTCTGTAGCTTGTGTACCAGTGAGACACAGCAGTCTCTGTAGCTTGTGTACCAGTGAGACACAGCAGTCTCTGTAGCTTGTGTACCAGTGAGACACAGCAGTCTCTGTAGCTTGTGTACCAGTGAGACACAGCAGTCTCTGTAGCTTGTGTACCAGTGAGACACAGCAGTCTCTGTAGCTTGTGTACCAGTGAGACACAGCAGTCTCTGTAGCTTGTGTACCAGTGAGACACAGCAGTCTCTGTAGCTTGTGTACCAGTGAGACACAGCAGTCTCTGTAGCTTGTGTACCAGTGAGACACAGCAGTCTCTGTAGCTTGTGTACCAGTGAGACACAGCAGTCTCTGTAGCTTGTGTACCAGTGAGACACAGCAGTCTCTGTAGCTTGTGTACCAGTGAGACACAGCAGTCTCTGTAGCTTGTGTACCAGTGAGACACAGCAGTCTCTGTAGCTTGTGTACCAGTGAGACACAGCAGTCTCTGTAGCTTGTGTACCAGTGAGACACAGCAGTCTCTGTAGCTTGTGTACCAGTGAGACACAGCAGTCTCTGTAGCTTGTGTACCAGTGAGACACAGCAGTCTCTGTAGCTTGTGTACCAGTGAGACACAGCAGTCTCTGTAGCTTGTGTACCAGTGAGACACAGCAGTCTCTGTAGCTTGTGTACCAGTGAGACACAGCAGTCTCTGTAGCTTGTGTACCAGTGAGACACAGCAGTCTCTGTAGCTTGTGTACCAGTGAGACACAGCAGTCTCTGTAGCTTGTGTACCAGTGAGACACAGCAGTCTCTGTAGCTTGTGTACCAGTGAGACACAGCAGTCTCTGTAGCTTGTGTACCAGTGAGACACAGCAGTCTCTGTAGCTTGTGTACCAGTGAGACACAGCAGTCTCTGTAGCTTGTGTACCAGTGAGACACAGCAGTCTCTGTAGCTTGTGTACCAGTGAGACACAGCAGTCTCTGTAGCTTGTGTACCAGTGAGACACAGCAGTCTCTGTAGCTTGTGTACCAGTGAGACACAGCAGTCTCTGTAGCTTGTGTACCAGTGAGACACAGCAGTCTCTGTAGCTTGTGTACCAGTGAGACACAGCAGTCTCTGTAGCTTGTGTACCAGTGAGACACAGCAGTCTCTGTAGCTTGTGTACCAGTGAGACACAGCAGTCTCTGTAGCTTGTGTACCAGTGAGACACAGCAGTCTCTGTAGCTTGTGTACCAGTGAGACACAGCAGTCTCTGTAGCTTGTGTACCAGTGAGACACAGCAGTCTCTGTAGCTTGTGTACCAGTGAGACACAGCAGTCTCTGTAGCTTGTGTACCAGTGAGACACAGCAGTCTCTGTAGCTTGTGTACCAGTGAGACACAGCAGTCTCTGTAGCTTGTGTACCAGTGAGACACAGCAGTCTCTGTAGCTTGTGTACCAGTGAGACACAGCAGTCTCTGTAGCTTGTGTACCAGTGAGACACAGCAGTCTCTGTAGCTTGTGTACCAGTGAGACACAGCAGTCTCTGTAGCTTGTGTACCAGTGAGACACAGCAGTCTCTGTAGCTTGTGTACCAGTGAGACACAGCAGTCTCTGTAGCTTGTGTACCAGTGAGACACAGCAGTCTCTGTAGCTTGTGTACCAGTGAGACACAGCAGTCTCTGTAGCTTGTGTACCAGTGAGACACAGCAGTCTCTGTAGCTTGTGTACCAGTGAGACACAGCAGTCTCTGTAGCTTGTGTACCAGTGAGACACAGCAGTCTCTGTAGCTTGTGTACCAGTGAGACACAGCAGTCTCTGTAGCTTGTGTACCAGTGAGACACAGCAGTCTCTGTAGCTTGTGTACCAGTGAGACACAGCAGTCTCTGTAGCTTGTGTACCAGTGAGACACAGCAGTCTCTGTAGCTTGTGTACCAGTGAGACACAGCAGTCTCTGTAGCTTGTGTACCAGTGAGACACAGCAGTCTCTGTAGCTTGTGTACCAGTGAGACACAGCAGTCTCTGTAGCTTGTGTACCAGTGAGACACAGCAGTCTCTGTAGCTTGTGTACCAGTGAGACACAGCAGTCTCTGTAGCTTGTGTACCAGTGAGACACAGCAGTCTCTGTAGCTTGTGTACCAGTGAGACACAGCAGTCTCTGTAGCTTGTGTACCAGTGAGACACAGCAGTCTCTGTAGCTTGTGTACCAGTGAGACACAGCAGTCTCTGTAGCTTGTGTACCAGTGAGACACAGCAGTCTCTGTAGCTTGTGTACCAGTGAGACACAGCAGTCTCTGTAGCTTGTGTACCAGTGAGACACAGCAGTCTCTGTAGCTTGTGTACCAGTGAGACACAGCAGTCTCTGTAGCTTGTGTACCAGTGAGACACAGCAGTCTCTGTAGCTTGTGTACCAGTGAGACACAGCAGTCTCTGTAGCTTGTGTACCAGTGAGACACAGCAGTCTCTGTAGCTTGTGTACCAGTGAGACACAGCAGTCTCTGTAGCTTGTGTACCAGTGAGACACAGCAGTCTCTGTAGCTTGTGTACCAGTGAGACACAGCAGTCTCTGTAGCTTGTGTACCAGTGAGACACAGCAGTCTCTGTAGCTTGTGTACCAGTGAGACACAGCAGTCTCTGTAGCTTGTGTACCAGTGAGACACAGCAGTCTCTGTAGCTTGTGTACCAGTGAGACACAGCAGTCTCTGTAGCTTGTGTACCAGTGAGACACAGCAGTCTCTGTAGCTTGTGTACCAGTGAGACACAGCAGTCTCTGTAGCTTGTGTACCAGTGAGACACAGCAGTCTCTGTAGCTTGTGTACCAGTGAGACACAGCAGTCTCTGTAGCTTGTGTACCAGTGAGACACAGCAGTCTCTGTAGCTTGTGTACCAGTGAGACACAGCAGTCTCTGTAGCTTGTGTACCAGTGAGACACAGCAGTCTCTGTAGCTTGTGTACCAGTGAGACACAGCAGTCTCTGTAGCTTGTGTACCAGTGAGACACAGCAGTCTCTGTAGCTTGTGTACCAGTGAGACACAGCAGTCTCTGTAGCTTGTGTACCAGTGAGACACAGCAGTCTCTGTAGCTTGTGTACCAGTGAGACACAGCAGTCTCTGTAGCTTGTGTACCAGTGAGACACAGCAGTCTCTGTAGCTTGTGTACCAGTGAGACACAGCAGTCTCTGTAGCTTGTGTACCAGTGAGACACAGCAGTCTCTGTAGCTTGTGTACCAGTGAGACACAGCAGTCTCTGTAGCTTGTGTACCAGTGAGACACAGCAGTCTCTGTAGCTTGTGTACCAGTGAGACACAGCAGTCTCTGTAGCTTGTGTACCAGTGAGACACAGCAGTCTCTGTAGCTTGTGTACCAGTGAGACACAGCAGTCTCTGTAGCTTGTGTACCAGTGAGACACAGCAGTCTCTGTAGCTTGTGTACCAGTGAGACACAGCAGTCTCTGTAGCTTGTGTACCAGTGAGACACAGCAGTCTCTGTAGCTTGTGTACCAGTGAGACACAGCAGTCTCTGTAGCTTGTGTACCAGTGAGACACAGCAGTCTCTGTAGCTTGTGTACCAGTGAGACACAGCAGTCTCTGTAGCTTGTGTACCAGTGAGACACAGCAGTCTCTGTAGCTTGTGTACCAGTGAGACACAGCAGTCTCTGTAGCTTGTGTACCAGTGAGACACAGCAGTCTCTGTAGCTTGTGTACCAGTGAGACACAGCAGTCTCTGTAGCTTGTGTACCAGTGAGACACAGCAGTCTCTGTAGCTTGTGTACCAGTGAGACACAGCAGTCTCTGTAGCTTGTGTACCAGTGAGACACAGCAGTCTCTGTAGCTTGTGTACCAGTGAGACACAGCAGTCTCTGTAGCTTGTGTACCAGTGAGACACAGCAGTCTCTGTAGCTTGTGTACCAGTGAGACACAGCAGTCTCTGTAGCTTGTGTACCAGTGAGACACAGCAGTCTCTGTAGCTTGTGTACCAGTGAGACACAGCAGTCTCTGTAGCTTGTGTACCAGTGAGACACAGCAGTCTCTGTAGCTTGTGTACCAGTGAGACACAGCAGTCTCTGTAGCTTGTGTACCAGTGAGACACAGCAGTCTCTGTAGCTTGTGTACCAGTGAGACACAGCAGTCTCTGTAGCTTGTGTACCAGTGAGACACAGCAGTCTCTGTAGCTTGTGTACCAGTGAGACACAGCAGTCTCTGTAGCTTGTGTACCAGTGAGACACAGCAGTCTCTGTAGCTTGTGTACCAGTGAGACACAGCAGTCTCTGTAGCTTGTGTACCAGTGAGACACAGCAGTCTCTGTAGCTTGTGTACCAGTGAGACACAGCAGTCTCTGTAGCTTGTGTACCAGTGAGACACAGCAGTCTCTGTAGCTTGTGTACCAGTGAGACACAGCAGTCTCTGTAGCTTGTGTACCAGTGAGACACAGCAGTCTCTGTAGCTTGTGTACCAGTGAGACACAGCAGTCTCTGTAGCTTGTGTACCAGTGAGACACAGCAGTCTCTGTAGCTTGTGTACCAGTGAGACACAGCAGTCTCTGTAGCTTGTGTACCAGTGAGACACAGCAGTCTCTGTAGCTTGTGTACCAGTGAGACACAGCAGTCTCTGTAGCTTGTGTACCAGTGAGACACAGCAGTCTCTGTAGCTTGTGTACCAGTGAGACACAGCAGTCTCTGTAGCTTGTGTACCAGTGAGACACAGCAGTCTCTGTAGCTTGTGTACCAGTGAGACACAGCAGTCTCTGTAGCTTGTGTACCAGTGAGACACAGCAGTCTCTGTAGCTTGTGTACCAGTGAGACACAGCAGTCTCTGTAGCTTGTGTACCAGTGAGACACAGCAGTCTCTGTAGCTTGTGTACCAGTGAGACACAGCAGTCTCTGTAGCTTGTGTACCAGTGAGACACAGCAGTCTCTGTAGCTTGTGTACCAGTGAGACACAGCAGTCTCTGTAGCTTGTGTACCAGTGAGACACAGCAGTCTCTGTAGCTTGTGTACCAGTGAGACACAGCAGTCTCTGTAGCTTGTGTACCAGTGAGACACAGCAGTCTCTGTAGCTTGTGTACCAGTGAGACACAGCAGTCTCTGTAGCTTGTGTACCAGTGAGACACAGCAGTCTCTGTAGCTTGTGTACCAGTGAGACACAGCAGTCTCTGTAGCTTGTGTACCAGTGAGACACAGCAGTCTCTGTAGCTTGTGTACCAGTGAGACACAGCAGTCTCTGTAGCTTGTGTACCAGTGAGACACAGCAGTCTCTGTAGCTTGTGTACCAGTGAGACACAGCAGTCTCTGTAGCTTGTGTACCAGTGAGACACAGCAGTCTCTGTAGCTTGTGTACCAGTGAGACACAGCAGTCTCTGTAGCTTGTGTACCAGTGAGACACAGCAGTCTCTGTAGCTTGTGTACCAGTGAGACACAGCAGTCTCTGTAGCTTGTGTACCAGTGAGACACAGCAGTCTCTGTAGCTTGTGTACCAGTGAGACACAGCAGTCTCTGTAGCTTGTGTACCAGTGAGACACAGCAGTCTCTGTAGCTTGTGTACCAGTGAGACACAGCAGTCTCTGTAGCTTGTGTACCAGTGAGACACAGCAGTCTCTGTAGCTTGTGTACCAGTGAGACACAGCAGTCTCTGTAGCTTGTGTACCAGTGAGACACAGCAGTCTCTGTAGCTTGTGTACCAGTGAGACACAGCAGTCTCTGTAGCTTGTGTACCAGTGAGACACAGCAGTCTCTGTAGCTTGTGTACCAGTGAGACACAGCAGTCTCTGTAGCTTGTGTACCAGTGAGACACAGCAGTCTCTGTAGCTTGTGTACCAGTGAGACACAGCAGTCTCTGTAGCTTGTGTACCAGTGAGACACAGCAGTCTCTGTAGCTTGTGTACCAGTGAGACACAGCAGTCTCTGTAGCTTGTGTACCAGTGAGACACAGCAGTCTCTGTAGCTTGTGTACCAGTGAGACACAGCAGTCTCTGTAGCTTGTGTACCAGTGAGACACAGCAGTCTCTGTAGCTTGTGTACCAGTGAGACACAGCAGTCTCTGTAGCTTGTGTACCAGTGAGACACAGCAGTCTCTGTAGCTTGTGTACCAGTGAGACACAGCAGTCTCTGTAGCTTGTGTACCAGTGAGACACAGCAGTCTCTGTAGCTTGTGTACCAGTGAGACACAGCAGTCTCTGTAGCTTGTGTACCAGTGAGACACAGCAGTCTCTGTAGCTTGTGTACCAGTGAGACACAGCAGTCTCTGTAGCTTGTGTACCAGTGAGACACAGCAGTCTCTGTAGCTTGTGTACCAGTGAGACACAGCAGTCTCTGTAGCTTGTGTACCAGTGAGACACAGCAGTCTCTGTAGCTTGTGTACCAGTGAGACACAGCAGTCTCTGTAGCTTGTGTACCAGTGAGACACAGCAGTCTCTGTAGCTTGTGTACCAGTGAGACACAGCAGTCTCTGTAGCTTGTGTACCAGTGAGACACAGCAGTCTCTGTAGCTTGTGTACCAGTGAGACACAGCAGTCTCTGTAGCTTGTGTACCAGTGAGACACAGCAGTCTCTGTAGCTTGTGTACCAGTGAGACACAGCAGTCTCTGTAGCTTGTGTACCAGTGAGACACAGCAGTCTCTGTAGCTTGTGTACCAGTGAGACACAGCAGTCTCTGTAGCTTGTGTACCAGTGAGACACAGCAGTCTCTGTAGCTTGTGTACCAGTGAGACACAGCAGTCTCTGTAGCTTGTGTACCAGTGAGACACAGCAGTCTCTGTAGCTTGTGTACCAGTGAGACACAGCAGTCTCTGTAGCTTGTGTACCAGTGAGACACAGCAGTCTCTGTAGCTTGTGTACCAGTGAGACACAGCAGTCTCTGTAGCTTGTGTACCAGTGAGACACAGCAGTCTCTGTAGCTTGTGTACCAGTGAGACACAGCAGTCTCTGTAGCTTGTGTACCAGTGAGACACAGCAGTCTCTGTAGCTTGTGTACCAGTGAGACACAGCAGTCTCTGTAGCTTGTGTACCAGTGAGACACAGCAGTCTCTGTAGCTTGTGTACCAGTGAGACACAGCAGTCTCTGTAGCTTGTGTACCAGTGAGACACAGCAGTCTCTGTAGCTTGTGTACCAGTGAGACACAGCAGTCTCTGTAGCTTGTGTACCAGTGAGACACAGCAGTCTCTGTAGCTTGTGTACCAGTGAGACACAGCAGTCTCTGTAGCTTGTGTACCAGTGAGACACAGCAGTCTCTGTAGCTTGTGTACCAGTGAGACACAGCAGTCTCTGTAGCTTGTGTACCAGTGAGACACAGCAGTCTCTGTAGCTTGTGTACCAGTGAGACACAGCAGTCTCTGTAGCTTGTGTACCAGTGAGACACAGCAGTCTCTGTAGCTTGTGTACCAGTGAGACACAGCAGTCTCTGTAGCTTGTGTACCAGTGAGACACAGCAGTCTCTGTAGCTTGTGTACCAGTGAGACACAGCAGTCTCTGTAGCTTGTGTACCAGTGAGACACAGCAGTCTCTGTAGCTTGTGTACCAGTGAGACACAGCAGTCTCTGTAGCTTGTGTACCAGTGAGACACAGCAGTCTCTGTAGCTTGTGTACCAGTGAGACACAGCAGTCTCTGTAGCTTGTGTACCAGTGAGACACAGCAGTCTCTGTAGCTTGTGTACCAGTGAGACACAGCAGTCTCTGTAGCTTGTGTACCAGTGAGACACAGCAGTCTCTGTAGCTTGTGTACCAGTGAGACACAGCAGTCTCTGTAGCTTGTGTACCAGTGAGACACAGCAGTCTCTGTAGCTTGTGTACCAGTGAGACACAGCAGTCTCTGTAGCTTGTGTACCAGTGAGACACAGCAGTCTCTGTAGCTTGTGTACCAGTGAGACACAGCAGTCTCTGTAGCTTGTGTACCAGTGAGACACAGCAGTCTCTGTAGCTTGTGTACCAGTGAGACACAGCAGTCTCTGTAGCTTGTGTACCAGTGAGACACAGCAGTCTCTGTAGCTTGTGTACCAGTGAGACACAGCAGTCTCTGTAGCTTGTGTACCAGTGAGACACAGCAGTCTCTGTAGCTTGTGTACCAGTGAGACACAGCAGTCTCTGTAGCTTGTGTACCAGTGAGACACAGCAGTCTCTGTAGCTTGTGTACCAGTGAGACACAGCAGTCTCTGTAGCTTGTGTACCAGTGAGACACAGCAGTCTCTGTAGCTTGTGTACCAGTGAGACACAGCAGTCTCTGTAGCTTGTGTACCAGTGAGACACAGCAGTCTCTGTAGCTTGTGTACCAGTGAGACACAGCAGTCTCTGTAGCTTGTGTACCAGTGAGACACAGCAGTCTCTGTAGCTTGTGTACCAGTGAGACACAGCAGTCTCTGTAGCTTGTGTACCAGTGAGACACAGCAGTCTCTGTAGCTTGTGTACCAGTGAGACACAGCAGTCTCTGTAGCTTGTGTACCAGTGAGACACAGCAGTCTCTGTAGCTTGTGTACCAGTGAGACACAGCAGTCTCTGTAGCTTGTGTACCAGTGAGACACAGCAGTCTCTGTAGCTTGTGTACCAGTGAGACACAGCAGTCTCTGTAGCTTGTGTACCAGTGAGACACAGCAGTCTCTGTAGCTTGTGTACCAGTGAGACACAGCAGTCTCTGTAGCTTGTGTACCAGTGAGACACAGCAGTCTCTGTAGCTTGTGTACCAGTGAGACACAGCAGTCTCTGTAGCTTGTGTACCAGTGAGACACAGCAGTCTCTGTAGCTTGTGTACCAGTGAGACACAGCAGTCTCTGTAGCTTGTGTACCAGTGAGACACAGCAGTCTCTGTAGCTTGTGTACCAGTGAGACACAGCAGTCTCTGTAGCTTGTGTACCAGTGAGACACAGCAGTCTCTGTAGCTTGTGTACCAGTGAGACACAGCAGTCTCTGTAGCTTGTGTACCAGTGAGACACAGCAGTCTCTGTAGCTTGTGTACCAGTGAGACACAGCAGTCTCTGTAGCTTGTGTACCAGTGAGACACAGCAGTCTCTGTAGCTTGTGTACCAGTGAGACACAGCAGTCTCTGTAGCTTGTGTACCAGTGAGACACAGCAGTCTCTGTAGCTTGTGTACCAGTGAGACACAGCAGTCTCTGTAGCTTGTGTACCAGTGAGACACAGCAGTCTCTGTAGCTTGTGTACCAGTGAGACACAGCAGTCTCTGTAGCTTGTGTACCAGTGAGACACAGCAGTCTCTGTAGCTTGTGTACCAGTGAGACACAGCAGTCTCTGTAGCTTGTGTACCAGTGAGACACAGCAGTCTCTGTAGCTTGTGTACCAGTGAGACACAGCAGTCTCTGTAGCTTGTGTACCAGTGAGACACAGCAGTCTCTGTAGCTTGTGTACCAGTGAGACACAGCAGTCTCTGTAGCTTGTGTACCAGTGAGACACAGCAGTCTCTGTAGCTTGTGTACCAGTGAGACACAGCAGTCTCTGTAGCTTGTGTACCAGTGAGACACAGCAGTCTCTGTAGCTTGTGTACCAGTGAGACACAGCAGTCTCTGTAGCTTGTGTACCAGTGAGACACAGCAGTCTCTGTAGCTTGTGTACCAGTGAGACACAGCAGTCTCTGTAGCTTGTGTACCAGTGAGACACAGCAGTCTCTGTAGCTTGTGTACCAGTGAGACACAGCAGTCTCTGTAGCTTGTGTACCAGTGAGACACAGCAGTCTCTGTAGCTTGTGTACCAGTGAGACACAGCAGTCTCTGTAGCTTGTGTACCAGTGAGACACAGCAGTCTCTGTAGCTTGTGTACCAGTGAGACACAGCAGTCTCTGTAGCTTGTGTACCAGTGAGACACAGCAGTCTCTGTAGCTTGTGTACCAGTGAGACACAGCAGTCTCTGTAGCTTGTGTACCAGTGAGACACAGCAGTCTCTGTAGCTTGTGTACCAGTGAGACACAGCAGTCTCTGTAGCTTGTGTACCAGTGAGACACAGCAGTCTCTGTAGCTTGTGTACCAGTGAGACACAGCAGTCTCTGTAGCTTGTGTACCAGTGAGACACAGCAGTCTCTGTAGCTTGTGTACCAGTGAGACACAGCAGTCTCTGTAGCTTGTGTACCAGTGAGACACAGCAGTCTCTGTAGCTTGTGTACCAGTGAGACACAGCAGTCTCTGTAGCTTGTGTACCAGTGAGACACAGCAGTCTCTGTAGCTTGTGTACCAGTGAGACACAGCAGTCTCTGTAGCTTGTGTACCAGTGAGACACAGCAGTCTCTGTAGCTTGTGTACCAGTGAGACACAGCAGTCTCTGTAGCTTGTGTACCAGTGAGACACAGCAGTCTCTGTAGCTTGTGTACCAGTGAGACACAGCAGTCTCTGTAGCTTGTGTACCAGTGAGACACAGCAGTCTCTGTAGCTTGTGTACCAGTGAGACACAGCAGTCTCTGTAGCTTGTGTACCAGTGAGACACAGCAGTCTCTGTAGCTTGTGTACCAGTGAGACACAGCAGTCTCTGTAGCTTGTGTACCAGTGAGACACAGCAGTCTCTGTAGCTTGTGTACCAGTGAGACACAGCAGTCTCTGTAGCTTGTGTACCAGTGAGACACAGCAGTCTCTGTAGCTTGTGTACCAGTGAGACACAGCAGTCTCTGTAGCTTGTGTACCAGTGAGACACAGCAGTCTCTGTAGCTTGTGTACCAGTGAGACACAGCAGTCTCTGTAGCTTGTGTACCAGTGAGACACAGCAGTCTCTGTAGCTTGTGTACCAGTGAGACACAGCAGTCTCTGTAGCTTGTGTACCAGTGAGACACAGCAGTCTCTGTAGCTTGTGTACCAGTGAGACACAGCAGTCTCTGTAGCTTGTGTACCAGTGAGACACAGCAGTCTCTGTAGCTTGTGTACCAGTGAGACACAGCAGTCTCTGTAGCTTGTGTACCAGTGAGACACAGCAGTCTCTGTAGCTTGTGTACCAGTGAGACACAGCAGTCTCTGTAGCTTGTGTACCAGTGAGACACAGCAGTCTCTGTAGCTTGTGTACCAGTGAGACACAGCAGTCTCTGTAGCTTGTGTACCAGTGAGACACAGCAGTCTCTGTAGCTTGTGTACCAGTGAGACACAGCAGTCTCTGTAGCTTGTGTACCAGTGAGACACAGCAGTCTCTGTAGCTTGTGTACCAGTGAGACACAGCAGTCTCTGTAGCTTGTGTACCAGTGAGACACAGCAGTCTCTGTAGCTTGTGTACCAGTGAGACACAGCAGTCTCTGTAGCTTGTGTACCAGTGAGACACAGCAGTCTCTGTAGCTTGTGTACCAGTGAGACACAGCAGTCTCTGTAGCTTGTGTACCAGTGAGACACAGCAGTCTCTGTAGCTTGTGTACCAGTGAGACACAGCAGTCTCTGTAGCTTGTGTACCAGTGAGACACAGCAGTCTCTGTAGCTTGTGTACCAGTGAGACACAGCAGTCTCTGTAGCTTGTGTACCAGTGAGACACAGCAGTCTCTGTAGCTTGTGTACCAGTGAGACACAGCAGTCTCTGTAGCTTGTGTACCAGTGAGACACAGCAGTCTCTGTAGCTTGTGTACCAGTGAGACACAGCAGTCTCTGTAGCTTGTGTACCAGTGAGACACAGCAGTCTCTGTAGCTTGTGTACCAGTGAGACACAGCAGTCTCTGTAGCTTGTGTACCAGTGAGACACAGCAGTCTCTGTAGCTTGTGTACCAGTGAGACACAGCAGTCTCTGTAGCTTGTGTACCAGTGAGACACAGCAGTCTCTGTAGCTTGTGTACCAGTGAGACACAGCAGTCTCTGTAGCTTGTGTACCAGTGAGACACAGCAGTCTCTGTAGCTTGTGTACCAGTGAGACACAGCAGTCTCTGTAGCTTGTGTACCAGTGAGACACAGCAGTCTCTGTAGCTTGTGTACCAGTGAGACACAGCAGTCTCTGTAGCTTGTGTACCAGTGAGACACAGCAGTCTCTGTAGCTTGTGTACCAGTGAGACACAGCAGTCTCTGTAGCTTGTGTACCAGTGAGACACAGCAGTCTCTGTAGCTTGTGTACCAGTGAGACACAGCAGTCTCTGTAGCTTGTGTACCAGTGAGACACAGCAGTCTCTGTAGCTTGTGTACCAGTGAGACACAGCAGTCTCTGTAGCTTGTGTACCAGTGAGACACAGCAGTCTCTGTAGCTTGTGTACCAGTGAGACACAGCAGTCTCTGTAGCTTGTGTACCAGTGAGACACAGCAGTCTCTGTAGCTTGTGTACCAGTGAGACACAGCAGTCTCTGTAGCTTGTGTACCAGTGAGACACAGCAGTCTCTGTAGCTTGTGTACCAGTGAGACACAGCAGTCTCTGTAGCTTGTGTACCAGTGAGACACAGCAGTCTCTGTAGCTTGTGTACCAGTGAGACACAGCAGTCTCTGTAGCTTGTGTACCAGTGAGACACAGCAGTCTCTGTAGCTTGTGTACCAGTGAGACACAGCAGTCTCTGTAGCTTGTGTACCAGTGAGACACAGCAGTCTCTGTAGCTTGTGTACCAGTGAGACACAGCAGTCTCTGTAGCTTGTGTACCAGTGAGACACAGCAGTCTCTGTAGCTTGTGTACCAGTGAGACACAGCAGTCTCTGTAGCTTGTGTACCAGTGAGACACAGCAGTCTCTGTAGCTTGTGTACCAGTGAGACACAGCAGTCTCTGTAGCTTGTGTACCAGTGAGACACAGCAGTCTCTGTAGCTTGTGTACCAGTGAGACACAGCAGTCTCTGTAGCTTGTGTACCAGTGAGACACAGCAGTCTCTGTAGCTTGTGTACCAGTGAGACACAGCAGTCTCTGTAGCTTGTGTACCAGTGAGACACAGCAGTCTCTGTAGCTTGTGTACCAGTGAGACACAGCAGTCTCTGTAGCTTGTGTACCAGTGAGACACAGCAGTCTCTGTAGCTTGTGTACCAGTGAGACACAGCAGTCTCTGTAGCTTGTGTACCAGTGAGACACAGCAGTCTCTGTAGCTTGTGTACCAGTGAGACACAGCAGTCTCTGTAGCTTGTGTACCAGTGAGACACAGCAGTCTCTGTAGCTTGTGTACCAGTGAGACACAGCAGTCTCTGTAGCTTGTGTACCAGTGAGACACAGCAGTCTCTGTAGCTTGTGTACCAGTGAGACACAGCAGTCTCTGTAGCTTGTGTACCAGTGAGACACAGCAGTCTCTGTAGCTTGTGTACCAGTGAGACACAGCAGTCTCTGTAGCTTGTGTACCAGTGAGACACAGCAGTCTCTGTAGCTTGTGTACCAGTGAGACACAGCAGTCTCTGTAGCTTGTGTACCAGTGAGACACAGCAGTCTCTGTAGCTTGTGTACCAGTGAGACACAGCAGTCTCTGTAGCTTGTGTACCAGTGAGACACAGCAGTCTCTGTAGCTTGTGTACCAGTGAGACACAGCAGTCTCTGTAGCTTGTGTACCAGTGAGACACAGCAGTCTCTGTAGCTTGTGTACCAGTGAGACACAGCAGTCTCTGTAGCTTGTGTACCAGTGAGACACAGCAGTCTCTGTAGCTTGTGTACCAGTGAGACACAGCAGTCTCTGTAGCTTGTGTACCAGTGAGACACAGCAGTCTCTGTAGCTTGTGTACCAGTGAGACACAGCAGTCTCTGTAGCTTGTGTACCAGTGAGACACAGCAGTCTCTGTAGCTTGTGTACCAGTGAGACACAGCAGTCTCTGTAGCTTGTGTACCAGTGAGACACAGCAGTCTCTGTAGCTTGTGTACCAGTGAGACACAGCAGTCTCTGTAGCTTGTGTACCAGTGAGACACAGCAGTCTCTGTAGCTTGTGTACCAGTGAGACACAGCAGTCTCTGTAGCTTGTGTACCAGTGAGACACAGCAGTCTCTGTAGCTTGTGTACCAGTGAGACACAGCAGTCTCTGTAGCTTGTGTACCAGTGAGACACAGCAGTCTCTGTAGCTTGTGTACCAGTGAGACACAGCAGTCTCTGTAGCTTGTGTACCAGTGAGACACAGCAGTCTCTGTAGCTTGTGTACCAGTGAGACACAGCAGTCTCTGTAGCTTGTGTACCAGTGAGACACAGCAGTCTCTGTAGCTTGTGTACCAGTGAGACACAGCAGTCTCTGTAGCTTGTGTACCAGTGAGACACAGCAGTCTCTGTAGCTTGTGTACCAGTGAGACACAGCAGTCTCTGTAGCTTGTGTACCAGTGAGACACAGCAGTCTCTGTAGCTTGTGTACCAGTGAGACACAGCAGTCTCTGTAGCTTGTGTACCAGTGAGACACAGCAGTCTCTGTAGCTTGTGTACCAGTGAGACACAGCAGTCTCTGTAGCTTGTGTACCAGTGAGACACAGCAGTCTCTGTAGCTTGTGTACCAGTGAGACACAGCAGTCTCTGTAGCTTGTGTACCAGTGAGACACAGCAGTCTCTGTAGCTTGTGTACCAGTGAGACACAGCAGTCTCTGTAGCTTGTGTACCAGTGAGACACAGCAGTCTCTGTAGCTTGTGTACCAGTGAGACACAGCAGTCTCTGTAGCTTGTGTACCAGTGAGACACAGCAGTCTCTGTAGCTTGTGTACCAGTGAGACACAGCAGTCTCTGTAGCTTGTGTACCAGTGAGACACAGCAGTCTCTGTAGCTTGTGTACCAGTGAGACACAGCAGTCTCTGTAGCTTGTGTACCAGTGAGACACAGCAGTCTCTGTAGCTTGTGTACCAGTGAGACACAGCAGTCTCTGTAGCTTGTGTACCAGTGAGACACAGCAGTCTCTGTAGCTTGTGTACCAGTGAGACACAGCAGTCTCTGTAGCTTGTGTACCAGTGAGACACAGCAGTCTCTGTAGCTTGTGTACCAGTGAGACACAGCAGTCTCTGTAGCTTGTGTACCAGTGAGACACAGCAGTCTCTGTAGCTTGTGTACCAGTGAGACACAGCAGTCTCTGTAGCTTGTGTACCAGTGAGACACAGCAGTCTCTGTAGCTTGTGTACCAGTGAGACACAGCAGTCTCTGTAGCTTGTGTACCAGTGAGACACAGCAGTCTCTGTAGCTTGTGTACCAGTGAGACACAGCAGTCTCTGTAGCTTGTGTACCAGTGAGACACAGCAGTCTCTGTAGCTTGTGTACCAGTGAGACACAGCAGTCTCTGTAGCTTGTGTACCAGTGAGACACAGCAGTCTCTGTAGCTTGTGTACCAGTGAGACACAGCAGTCTCTGTAGCTTGTGTACCAGTGAGACACAGCAGTCTCTGTAGCTTGTGTACCAGTGAGACACAGCAGTCTCTGTAGCTTGTGTACCAGTGAGACACAGCAGTCTCTGTAGCTTGTGTACCAGTGAGACACAGCAGTCTCTGTAGCTTGTGTACCAGTGAGACACAGCAGTCTCTGTAGCTTGTGTACCAGTGAGACACAGCAGTCTCTGTAGCTTGTGTACCAGTGAGACACAGCAGTCTCTGTAGCTTGTGTACCAGTGAGACACAGCAGTCTCTGTAGCTTGTGTACCAGTGAGACACAGCAGTCTCTGTAGCTTGTGTACCAGTGAGACACAGCAGTCTCTGTAGCTTGTGTACCAGTGAGACACAGCAGTCTCTGTAGCTTGTGTACCAGTGAGACACAGCAGTCTCTGTAGCTTGTGTACCAGTGAGACACAGCAGTCTCTGTAGCTTGTGTACCAGTGAGACACAGCAGTCTCTGTAGCTTGTGTACCAGTGAGACACAGCAGTCTCTGTAGCTTGTGTACCAGTGAGACACAGCAGTCTCTGTAGCTTGTGTACCAGTGAGACACAGCAGTCTCTGTAGCTTGTGTACCAGTGAGACACAGCAGTCTCTGTAGCTTGTGTACCAGTGAGACACAGCAGTCTCTGTAGCTTGTGTACCAGTGAGACACAGCAGTCTCTGTAGCTTGTGTACCAGTGAGACACAGCAGTCTCTGTAGCTTGTGTACCAGTGAGACACAGCAGTCTCTGTAGCTTGTGTACCAGTGAGACACAGCAGTCTCTGTAGCTTGTGTACCAGTGAGACACAGCAGTCTCTGTAGCTTGTGTACCAGTGAGACACAGCAGTCTCTGTAGCTTGTGTACCAGTGAGACACAGCAGTCTCTGTAGCTTGTGTACCAGTGAGACACAGCAGTCTCTGTAGCTTGTGTACCAGTGAGACACAGCAGTCTCTGTAGCTTGTGTACCAGTGAGACACAGCAATCTCTGTAGCTTGTGTACCAGTGAGACACAGCAGTCTCTGTAGCTTGTGTACCAGTGAGACACAGCAGTCTCTGTAGCTTGTGTACCAGTGAGACACAGCAGTCGCTGTAGCTTGTGTACCAGTGAGACACAGCAGTCTCTGTAGCTTGTGTACCAGTGAGACACAGCAGTCTCTGTCGCTTGTGTACCAGTGAGACACAGCAGTCTCTGTAGCTTGTGTACCAGTGAGACACAGCAGTCTCTGTAGCTTGTGTACCAGTGAGACACAGCAGTCTCTGTAGCTTGTGTACCAGTGAGACACAGCAGTCTCTGTAGCTTGTGTACCAGTGAGACACAGCAGTCTCTGTAGCTTGTGTACCAGTGAGACACAGCAGTCTCTGTAGCTTGTGTACCAGTGAGACACAGCAGTCTCTGTAGCTTGTGTACCAGTGAGACACAGCAGTCTCTGTAGCTTGTGTACCAGTGAGACACAGCAGTCTCTGTAGCTTGTGTACCAGTGAGACACAGCAGTCTCTGTAGCTTGTGTACCAGTGAGACACAGCAGTCTCTGTAGCTTGTGTACCAGTGAGACACAGCAGTCTCTGTAGCTTGTGTACCAGTGAGACACAGCAGTCTCTGTAGCTTGTGTACCAGTGAGACACAGCAGTCTCTGTAGCTTGTGTACCAGTGAGACACAGCAGTCTCTGTAGCTTGTGTACCAGTGAGACACAGCAGTCTCTGTAGCTTGTGTACCAGTGAGACACAGCAGTCTCTGTAGCTTGTGTACCAGTGAGACACAGCAGTCTCTGTAGCTTGTGTACCAGTGAGACACAGCAGTCTCTGTAGCTTGTGTACCAGTGAGACACAGCAGTCTCTGTAGCTTGTGTACCAGTGAGACACAGCAGTCTCTGTAGCTTGTGTACCAGTGAGACACAGCAGTCTCTGTAGCTTGTGTACCAGTGAGACACAGCAGTCTCTGTAGCTTGTGTACCAGTGAGACACAGCAGTCTCTGTAGCTTGTGTACCAGTGAGACACAGCAGTCTCTGTAGCTTGTGTACCAGTGAGACACAGCAGTCTCTGTAGCTTGTGTACCAGTGAGACACAGCAGTCTCTGTAGCTTGTGTACCAGTGAGACACAGCAGTCTCTGTAGCTTGTGTACCAGTGAGACACAGCAGTCTCTGTAGCTTGTGTACCAGTGAGACACAGCAGTCTCTGTAGCTTGTGTACCAGTGAGACACAGCAGTCTCTGTAGCTTGTGTACCAGTGAGACACAGCAGTCTCTGTAGCTTGTGTACCAGTGAGACACAGCAGTCTCTGTAGCTTGTGTACCAGTGAGACACAGCAGTCTCTGTAGCTTGTGTACCAGTGAGACACAGCAGTCTCTGTAGCTTGTGTACCAGTGAGACACAGCAGTCTCTGTAGCTTGTGTACCAGTGAGACACAGCAGTCTCTGTAGCTTGTGTACCAGTGAGACACAGCAGTCTCTGTAGCTTGTGTACCAGTGAGACACAGCAGTCTCTGTAGCTTGTGTACCAGTGAGACACAGCAGTCTCTGTAGCTTGTGTACCAGTGAGACACAGCAGTCTCTGTAGCTTGTGTACCAGTGAGACACAGCAGTCTCTGTAGCTTGTGTACCAGTGAGACACAGCAGTCTCTGTAGCTTGTGTACCAGTGAGACACAGCAGTCTCTGTAGCTTGTGTACCAGTGAGACACAGCAGTCTCTGTAGCTTGTGTACCAGTGAGACACAGCAGTCTCTGTAGCTTGTGTACCAGTGAGACACAGCAGTCTCTGTAGCTTGTGTACCAGTGAGACACAGCAGTCTCTGTAGCTTGTGTACCAGTGAGACACAGCAGTCTCTGTAGCTTGTGTACCAGTGAGACACAGCAGTCTCTGTAGCTTGTGTACCAGTGAGACACAGCAGTCTCTGTAGCTTGTGTACCAGTGAGACACAGCAGTCTCTGTAGCTTGTGTACCAGTGAGACACAGCAGTCTCTGTAGCTTGTGTACCAGTGAGACACAGCAGTCTCTGTAGCTTGTGTACCAGTGAGACACAGCAGTCTCTGTAGCTTGTGTACCAGTGAGACACAGCAGTCTCTGTAGCTTGTGTACCAGTGAGACACAGCAGTCTCTGTAGCTTGTGTACCAGTGAGACACAGCAGTCTCTGTAGCTTGTGTACCAGTGAGACACAGCAGTCTCTGTAGCTTGTGTACCAGTGAGACACAGCAGTCTCTGTAGCTTGTGTACCAGTGAGACACAGCAGTCTCTGTAGCTTGTGTACCAGTGAGACACAGCAGTCTCTGTAGCTTGTGTACCAGTGAGACACAGCAGTCTCTGTAGCTTGTGTACCAGTGAGACACAGCAGTCTCTGTAGCTTGTGTACCAGTGAGACACAGCAGTCTCTGTAGCTTGTGTACCAGTGAGACACAGCAGTCTCTGTAGCTTGTGTACCAGTGAGACACAGCAGTCTCTGTAGCTTGTGTACCAGTGAGACACAGCAGTCTCTGTAGCTTGTGTACCAGTGAGACACAGCAGTCTCTGTAGCTTGTGTACCAGTGAGACACAGCAGTCTCTGTAGCTTGTGTACCAGTGAGACACAGCAGTCTCTGTAGCTTGTGTACCAGTGAGACACAGCAGTCTCTGTAGCTTGTGTACCAGTGAGACACAGCAGTCTCTGTAGCTTGTGTACCAGTGAGACACAGCAGTCTCTGTAGCTTGTGTACCAGTGAGACACAGCAGTCTCTGTAGCTTGTGTACCAGTGAGACACAGCAGTCTCTGTAGCTTGTGTACCAGTGAGACACAGCAGTCTCTGTAGCTTGTGTACCAGTGAGACACAGCAGTCTCTGTAGCTTGTGTACCAGTGAGACACAGCAGTCTCTGTAGCTTGTGTACCAGTGAGACACAGCAGTCTCTGTAGCTTGTGTACCAGTGAGACACAGCAGTCTCTGTAGCTTGTGTACCAGTGAGACACAGCAGTCTCTGTAGCTTGTGTACCAGTGAGACACAGCAGTCTCTGTAGCTTGTGTACCAGTGAGACACAGCAGTCTCTGTAGCTTGTGTACCAGTGAGACACAGCAGTCTCTGTAGCTTGTGTACCAGTGAGACACAGCAGTCTCTGTAGCTTGTGTACCAGTGAGACACAGCAGTCTCTGTAGCTTGTGTACCAGTGAGACACAGCAGTCTCTGTAGCTTGTGTACCAGTGAGACACAGCAGTCTCTGTAGCTTGTGTACCAGTGAGACACAGCAGTCTCTGTAGCTTGTGTACCAGTGAGACACAGCAGTCTCTGTAGCTTGTGTACCAGTGAGGCACAGCAGTCTCTGTAGCTTGTGTACCAGTGAGACACAGCAGTCTCTGTAGCTTGTGTACCAGTGAGACACAGCAGTCTCTGTAGCTTGTGTACCAGTGAGACACAGCAGTCTCTGTCTTGTGTACCAGTGAGACACAGCAGTCTCTGTAGCTTGTGTACCAGTGAGACACAGCAGTGTCTGTAGCTTGTGTACCAGTGAGACACAGCAGTCTCTGTAGCTTGTGTACCAGTGAGACACAGCAGTCTCTGTAGCTTGTGTACCAGTGAGACACAGCAGTCTCTGTAGCTTGTGTACCAGTGAGACACAGCAGTCTCTGTAGCTTGTGTACCAGTGAGACACAGCAGTCTCTGTAGCTTGTGTACCAGTGAGACACAGCAGTCTCTGTAGCTTGTGTACCAGTGAGACACAGCAGTCTCTGTAGCTTGTGTACCAGTGAGACACAGCAGTCTCTGTAGCTTGTGTACCAGTGAGACACAGCAGTCTCTGTAGCTTGTGTACCAGTGAGACACAGCAGTCTCTGTAGCTTGTGTACCAGTGAGACACAGCAGTCTCTGTAGCTTGTGTACCAGTGAGACACAGCAGTCTCTGTAGCTTGTGTACCAGTGAGACACAGCAGTCTCTGTAGCTTGTGTACCAGTGAGACACAGCAGTCTCTGTAGCTTGTGTACCAGTGAGACACAGCAGTCTCTGTAGCTTGTGTACCAGTGAGACACAGCAGTCTCTGTAGCTTGTGTACCAGTGAGACACAGCAGTCTCTGTAGCTTGTGTACCAGTGAGACACAGCAGTCTCTGTAGCTTGTGTACCAGTGAGACACAGCAGTCTCTGTAGCTTGTGTACCAGTGAGACACAGCAGTCTCTGTAGCTTGTGTACCAGTGAGACACAGCAGTCTCTGTAGCTTGTGTACCAGTGAGACACAGCAGTCTCTGTAGCTTGTGTACCAGTGAGACACAGCAGTCTCTGTAGCTTGTGTACCAGTGAGACACAGCAGTCTCTGTAGCTTGTGTACCAGTGAGACACAGCAGTCTCTGTAGCTTGTGTACCAGTGAGACACAGCAGTCTCTGTAGCTTGTGTACCAGTGAGACACAGCAGTCTCTGTAGCTTGTGTACCAGTGAGACACAGCAGTCTCTGTAGCTTGTGTACCAGTGAGACACAGCAGTCTCTGTAGCTTGTGTACCAGTGAGACACAGCAGTCTCTGTAGCTTGTGTACCAGTGAGACACAGCAGTCTCTGTAGCTTGTGTACCAGTGAGACACAGCAGTCTCTGTAGCTTGTGTACCAGTGAGACACAGCAGTCTCTGTAGCTTGTGTACCAGTGAGACACAGCAGTCTCTGTAGCTTGTGTACCAGTGAGACACAGCAGTCTCTGTAGCTTGTGTACCAGTGAGACACAGCAGTCTCTGTAGCTTGTGTACCAGTGAGACACAGCAGTCTCTGTAGCTTGTGTACCAGTGAGACACAGCAGTCTCTGTAGCTTGTGTACCAGTGAGACACAGCAGTCTCTGTAGCTTGTGTACCAGTGAGACACAGCAGTCTCTGTAGCTTGTGTACCAGTGAGACACAGCAGTCTCTGTAGCTTGTGTACCAGTGAGACACAGCAGTCTCTGTAGCTTGTGTACCAGTGAGACACAGCAGTCTCTGTAGCTTGTGTACCAGTGAGACACAGCAGTCTCTGTAGCTTGTGTACCAGTGAGACACAGCAGTCTCTGTAGCTTGTGTACCAGTGAGACACAGCAGTCTCTGTAGCTTGTGTACCAGTGAGACACAGCAGTCTCTGTAGCTTGTGTACCAGTGAGACACAGCAGTCTCTGTAGCTTGTGTACCAGTGAGACACAGCAGTCTCTGTAGCTTGTGTACCAGTGAGACACAGCAGTCTCTGTAGCTTGTGTACCAGTGAGACACAGCAGTCTCTGTAGCTTGTGTACCAGTGAGACACAGCAGTCTCTGTAGCTTGTGTACCAGTGAGACACAGCAGTCTCTGTAGCTTGTGTACCAGTGAGACACAGCAGTCTCTGTAGCTTGTGTACCAGTGAGACACAGCAGTCTCTGTAGCTTGTGTACCAGTGAGACACAGCAGTCTCTGTAGCTTGCGTAACAGTGAGACACAGCAGTCTCTGTAGCTTGTGTACCAGTGAGACACAGCAGTCTCTGTAGCTTGTGTACCAGTGAGACACAGCAGTCTCTGTAGCTTGTGTACCAGTGAGACACAGCAGTCCCTGTATCTTGGGTGCCAGTGAGAAGCAGCAGTCTCTGTAACTTGTGTACCAGCGAGACACAGCAGTCTCTGTAGCTTGTGTACCAGTGAGACACAGCAGTCTCTGTAACTTGTGTACGTGAGAGACACAGCAGTCTCTGTAGCTTGTGCACCAGCGAGTCACGGAAGTCTCTGTAGCTTGTGCACCAGTGAGACACAGCAGTCTCTGTCTTTTGTGTACCAGTGAGACACAGCAGTCTCTGTAACTTGTGTACCAGTGAGACACAGCAGTCTCTGTAGCTTGTGTACCAGTGAGACACAGCAGTCTCTGTAGCTTGTGTACCAGTGAGACACAGCAGTCTCTGTAGCTTGTGTACCAGTGAGACACAGCAGTCTCTGTAGCTTGTGTACCAGTGAGACACAGCAGTCTCTGTAGCTTGTGTACCAGTGAGACACAGCAGTCTCTGTAGCTTGTGTACCAGTGAGACACAGCAGTCTCTGTAGCTTGTGTACCAGTGAGACACAGCAGTCTCTGTAGCTTGTGTACCAGTGAGACACAGCAGTCTCTGTAGCTTGTGTACCAGTGAGACACAGCAGTCTCTGTAGCTTGTGTACCAGTGAGACACAGCAGTCTCTGTAGCTTGTGTACCAGTGAGACACAGCAGTCTCTGTAGCTTGTGTACCAGTGAGACACAGCAGTCTCTGTAGCTTGTGTACCAGTGAGACACAGCAGTCTCTGTAGCTTGTGTACCAGTGAGACACAGCAGTCTCTGTAGCTTGTGTACCAGTGAGACACAGCAGTCTCTGTAGCTTGTGTACCAGTGAGACACAGCAGTCTCTGTAGCTTGTGTACCAGTGAGACACAGCAGTCTCTGTAGCTTGTGTACCAGTGAGACACAGCAGTCTCTGTAGCTTGTGTACCAGTGAGACACAGCAGTCTCTGTAGCTTGTGTACCAGTGAGACACAGCAGTCTCTGTAGCTTGTGTACCAGTGAGACACAGCAGTCTCTGTAGCTTGTGTACCAGTGAGACACAGCAGTCTCTGTAGCTTGTGTACCAGTGAGACACAGCAGTCTCTGTAGCTTGTGTACCAGTGAGACACAGCAGTCTCTGTAGCTTGTGTACCAGTGAGACACAGCAGTCTCTGTAGCTTGTGTACCAGTGAGACACAGCAGTCTCTGTAGCTTGTGTACCAGTGAGACACAGCAGTCTCTGTAGCTTGTGTACCAGTGAGACACAGCAGTCTCTGTAGCTTGTGTACCAGTG
Source organism: Carcharodon carcharias (assembly GCF_017639515.1). Lineage (NCBI taxonomy): Eukaryota > Metazoa > Chordata > Chondrichthyes > Lamniformes > Lamnidae > Carcharodon > Carcharodon carcharias. The sequence continues at coordinate 154,363 of NW_024470654.1, forward strand.
AGACACAGCAGTCTCTGTAGCTTGTGTACCAGTGAGACACAGCAGTCTCTGTAGCTTGTGTACCAGTGAGACACAGCAGTCTCTGTAGCTTGTGTACCAGTGAGACACAGCAGTCTCTGTAGCTTGTGTACCAGTGAGACACAGCAGTCTCTGTAGCTTGTGTACCAGTGAGACACAGCAGTCTCTGTAGCTTGTGTACCAGTGAGACACAGCAGTCTCTGTAGCTTGTGTACCAGTGAGACACAGCAGTCTCTGTAGCTTGTGTACCAGTGAGACACAGCAGTCTCTGTAGCTTGTGTACCAGTGAGACACAGCAGTCTCTGTAGCTTGTGTACCAGTGAGACACAGCAGTCTCTGTAGCTTGTGTACCAGTGAGACACAGCAGTCTCTGTAGCTTGTGTACCAGTGAGACACAGCAGTCTCTGTAGCTTGTGTACCAGTGAGACACAGCAGTCTCTGTAGCTTGTGTACCAGTGAGACACAGCAGTCTCTGTAGCTTGTGTACCAGTGAGACACAGCAGTCTCTGTAGCTTGTGTACCAGTGAGACACAGCAGTCTCTGTAGCTTGTGTACCAGTGAGACACAGCAGTCTCTGTAGCTTGTGTACCAGTGAGACACAGCAGTCTCTGTAGCTTGTGTACCAGTGAGACACAGCAGTCTCTGTAGCTTGTGTACCAGTGAGACACAGCAGTCTCTGTAGCTTGTGTACCAGTGAGACACAGCAGTCTCTGTAGCTTGTGTACCAGTGAGACACAGCAGTCTCTGTAGCTTGTGTACCAGTGAGACACAGCAGTCTCTGTAGCTTGTGTACCAGTGAGACACAGCAGTCTCTGTAGCTTGTGTACCAGTGAGACACAGCAGTCTCTGTAGCTTGTGTACCAGTGAGACACAGCAGTCTCTGTAGCTTGTGTACCAGTGAGACACAGCAGTCTCTGTAGCTTGTGTACCAGTGAGACACAGCAGTCTCTGTAGCTTGTGTACCAGTGAGACACAGCAGTCTCTGTAGCTTGTGTACCAGTGAGACACAGCAGTCTCTGTAGCTTGTGTACCAGTGAGACACAGCAGTCTCTGTAGCTTGTGTACCAGTGAGACACAGCAGTCTCTGTAGCTTGTGTACCAGTGAGACACAGCAGTCTCTGTAGCTTGTGTACCAGTGAGACACAGCAGTCTCTGTAGCTTGTGTACCAGTGAGACACAGCAGTCTCTGTAGCTTGTGTACCAGTGAGACACAGCAGTCTCTGTAGCTTGTGTACCAGTGAGACACAGCAGTCTCTGTAGCTTGTGTACCAGTGAGACACAGCAGTCTCTGTAGCTTGTGTACCAGTGAGACACAGCAGTCTCTGTAGCTTGTGTACCAGTGAGACACAGCAGTCTCTGTAGCTTGTGTACCAGTGAGACACAGCAGTCTCTGTAGCTTGTGTACCAGTGAGACGCAGCAGTCTCTGTAGCTTGTGTACCAGTGACTCACAGCAGTCTCTGTAGCTTGTGTACCAGTGAGACACAACAGTCTCTGTCACTTGTGCACCAGTGAGACACAGCAGTCTCTGTAGCTTGTGTACCAGTGAGACACAGCAGTCTCTGTAGCTTGTGTACCAGTGAGACACAGCAGTCTCTGTAGCTTGTGTACCAGTGAGACACAGCAGTCTCTGTAGCTTGTGTACCAGTGAGACACAGCAGTCTCTGTAGCTTGTGTACCAGTGAGACACAGCAGTCTCTGTAGCTTGTGTACCAGTGAGACACAGCAGTCTCTGTAGCTTGTGTACCAGTGAGACACAGCAGTCTCTGTAGCTTGTGTACCAGTGAGACACAGCAGTCTCTGTAGCTTGTGTACCAGTGAGACACAGCAGTCTCTGTAGCTTGTGTACCAGTGAGACACAGCAGTCTCTGTAGCTTGTGTACCAGTGAGACACAGCAGTCTCTGTAGCTTGTGTACCAGTGAGACACAGCAGTCTCTGTAGCTTGTGTACCAGTGAGACACAGCAGTCTCTGTAGCTTGTGTACCAGTGAGACACAGCAGTCTCTGTAGCTTGTGTACCAGTGAGACACAGCAGTCTCTGTAGCTTGTGTACCAGTGAGACACAGCAGTCTCTGTAGCTTGTGTACCAGTGAGACACAGCAGTCTCTGTAGCTTGTGTACCAGTGAGACACAGCAGTCTCTGTAGCTTGTGTACCAGTGAGACACAGCAGTCTCTGTAGCTTGTGTACCAGTGAGACACAGCTGTCTCTGTAGCTTGTGTACCAGTGAGACACAGCAGTCTCTGTAGCTGGTGTACCAGTGAGACACCGCAATCTCTGTCGCTTGTGTACCAGTGAGACACAGCAGTCTCTGTAGCTTGTGTACCAGTGAGACACAGCAGTCTCTGTATCTTGTGTACCAGTGAGACACAGCAGTCTCTGTAGCTTGTGTACCAGTGAGACACAGCAGTCTCTGTAGCTTGTGTACCAGTGAGACACAGCAGTCTCTGTAGCTTGTGTACCAGTGAGACACAGCAGTCTCTGTAGCTTGTGTACCAGTGAGACACAGCAGTCTCTGTAGCTTGTGTACCAGTGAGACACAGCAGTCTCTGTAGCTTGTGTACAGTGAGACACAGCAGTCTCTGTAGCTTGTGTACCAGTGAGACACAGCAGTCTCTGTAGCTTGTGTACCAGTGAGACACAGCAGTCTCTGTAGCTTGTGTACCAGTGAGACACAGCAGTCTCTGTAGCTAGTGTACCAGTGAGACACAGCAGTCTCTGTAGCTTGTGTACCAGTGAGACACAGCAGTCTCTGTAGCTTGTGTACCAGTGAGACACAGCAGTCTCTGTAGCTTGTGTACCAGTGAGACACAGCAGTCTCTGTAGCTTGTGTACCAGTGAGACACAGCAGTCTCTGTAGCTTGTGTACCAGTGAGACACAGCAGTCTCTGTAGCTTGTGTACCAGTGAGGCACAGCAGTCTCTGTAGCTTGTGTACCAGTGAGACACAGCAGTCTCTGTAGCTTGTGTACCAGTGAGACACAGCAGTCTCTGTAGCTTGTGTACCAGCGAGACACAGCAGTCTCTGTAGCTTGTGTACCAGTGAGACACAGCAGTCTCTGTAGCTTGTGTACCAGTGAGACACAGCAGTCTCTGTAGCTTGTGTACCAGTGAGACACAGCAGTCTCTGTAGCTTGTGTGCAAGTGAGACACAGCAGTCTCTGTAGCTTGTGTACCAGTGAGACACAGCAGTCTCTGTAGCTTGTGTACCAGCGAGAAACAGCAGTCTCTGTAGCTTGTGTACCAGCGAGACACAGCAGTCTCTGTAGCTTGTGTACCAGTGAGACACAGCAGTCTCTGCAGGTTTTGTACCAGATAGACACAGCAGTCTCTGCAGCTTTTGTACCAGTGAGACACAGCTGTCCCTGTAGCTTTTGTACAGTGAGACACAGCAGTCTCTGTAGCTTGTGTACCAGTGTGACCCAGCAGTCTCTGTAGCTTGTGTACCAGTGAGACACAGCAGTCTCTGTAGCTTGTGTAACAGTGAGACACAGCAGTCTCTGTAGCTTTGTTACCAGTGAGACACAGCAGTCTCTGTAGTTGTGTACCAGTGAGACACAGCAGTCTCTGTAGCTTGTGTACCAGTGAGACACAGCAGTCTCTGTAGCTTGTGTACCAGTGAGACACAGCAGTCTCTGTAGCTTGTGTACCAGTGAGACACAGCAGTCTCTGTCGCTTGTGTACCAGTGAGACACAGCAGTCTCTGTAGCTTGTGTACCAGTGAGACACAGCAGTCTCTGTAGCTTGTGTACCAGTGAGACACAGCAGTCTCTGTAGCTTGTGTACCAGTGAGACACAGCAGTCTCTGTAGCTTGTGTACCAGTGAGACACAGCAGTCTCTGTAGCTTGTGTACCAGTGAGACACAGCAGTCTCTGTAGCTTGTGTACCAGTGAGACACAGCAGTCTCTGTAGCTTGTGTACCAGTGAGACACAGCAGTCTCTGTAGCTTGTGTACCAGTGAGAAACAGCAGTCTCTGTAGCTTGTGTACCAGTGAGACACAGCAGTCTCTGTAGCTTGTGTACCAGTGAGACACAGCAGTCTCTGTAGCTTGTGTACCAGTGAGACACAGCAGTCTCTGTAGCTTGTGTACCAGTGGGACACAGCAGTCTCTGTAGCTTGTGTACCAGTGAGACACAGCAGTCTCTGTAGCTTGTGTACCAGTGAGACACAGCAGTCTCTGTAGCTTGTGTACCAGTGAGACACAGCAGTCTCTGTAGCTTGTGTACCAGTGAGACACAGCAGTCTCTGTCGCTTGTGTACCAGTGAGACACAGCAGTCTCTGTAGCTTGTGTACCAGTGAGACACAGCAGTCTCTGTAGCTTGTGTACCAGCGAGACACAGCAGTCTCTGTAGCTTGTGTACCAGTGAGACACAGCAGTCTCTGTAGCTTGTGTACCAGTGAGACACAGCAGTCTCTGTAACTTGTGTACCAGTAAGACAGAGCAGTCTCTGTAGCTTCTGGACAAGTGAGACACAGCAGTCTCTGTAACTTGTGTACCAGTGAGACACAGCAGTCTCTGTAGCTTGTGTACCAGTGAGACACAGCAGTCTCTGTAGCTTGTGTACCAGTGAGACACAGCAGTCTCTGTAGCTTGTGTACCAGTGAGACACAGCAGTCTCTGTAGCTTGTGTACCAGTGAGACACAGCAGTCTCTGTAGCTTGTGTACCAGTGAGACACAGCAGTCTCTGTAGCTTGTGTACAGTGAGACACAGCAGTCTCTGTAGCTTGTGTACCAGTGAGACACAGCAGTCTCTGTAGCTTGTGTACCAGTGAGACACAGCTGTCTCTGTAGCTTGTGTACCAGTGAGACACTGCAGTCTCTGTAGCTTGTGTACCAGTGAGACACAGCAGTCTCTGTAGCTTGTGTACCAGTGAGACACAGCAGTCTCTGTAGCTTGTGTACCAGTGAGACACAGCAGTCTCTGTAGCTTGTGTACCAGTGAGACACAGCAGTCTCTGTAGCTTGTGTACCAGTGAGACACAGCAGTCTCTGTAGCTTGTGTACCAGTGAGACACAGCAGTCTCTGTAGCTTGTGTACCAGTGAGACACAGCAGTCTCTGTAGCTTGGGTACCAGTTAGACACAGCAGTCTCTGTAGCTTGTGTACCAGTGAGACACAGCAGTCTCTGTAGCTTGTGTACCAGTGAGACACAGCAGTCTCTGTAGCTTGTGTACCAGTGAGACACAGCAGTCTCTGTAGCTTGGTACCAGTGAGACACAGCAGTCTCTGTAGCTTGTGTACCAGTGAGACACAGCAGTCTCTGTAGCTTGTGTACCAGTGAGACACAGCAGTCTCTGTAGCTTGTGTACCAGTGAGACACAGCAGTCTCTGTAGCTTGTGTACCAGTGAGACACAGCAGTCTCTGTAGCTTGTGTACCAGTGAGACACAGCAGTCTCTGTAGCTTGGTAACAGTGAGACACAGCAGTCTCTGTAGCTTGTGTACCAGTGAGACACAGCAGTCTCTGTAGCTTGTGTACCAGTGAGACACAGCAGTCTCTGTAGCTTGTGTACCAGTGAGACACAGCAGTCTCTGTAGCTTGTGTACCAGTGAGACACAGCAGTCTCTGTAGCTTGTGTACCAGTGAGACACAGCAGTCTCTGTAGCTTGTGTACCAGTGAGACACAGCAGTCTCTGTAGCTTGTGTACCAGTGAGACACAGCAGTCTCTGTAGCTTGTGTACCAGTGAGACACAGCAGTCTCTGTAGCTTGTGTACCAGTGAGACACAGCAGTCTCTGTAGCTTGTGTACCAGTGAGACACAGCAGTCTCTGTAGCTTGTGTACCAGTGAGACACAGCAGTCTCTGTAGCTTGTGTACCAGTGAGACACAGCAGTCTCTGTAGCTTGTGTACCAGTGAGACACAGCAGTCTCTGTAGCTTGTGTACCAGTGAGACACAGCAGTCTCTGTAGCTTGTGTACCAGTGAGACACAGCAGTCTCTGTAGCTTGTGTACCAGTGAGACACAGCAGTCTCTGTAGCTTGTGTACCAGTGAGACACAGCAGTCTCTGTAGCTTGTGTACCAGTGAGACACAGCAGTCTCTGTAGCTTGTGTACCAGTGAGACACAGCAGTCTCTGTAGCTTGTGTACCAGTGAGACACAGCAGTCTCTGTAGCTTGTGTACCAGTGAGACACAGCAGTCTCTGTAGCTTGTGTACCAGTGAGACACAGCAGTCTCTGTAGCTTGTGTACCAGTGAGACACAGCAGTCTCTGTAGCTTGTGTACCAGTGAGACACAGCAGTCTCTGTATCTTGTGTACCAGTGAGACACAGCAGTCTCTGTAGCTTGTGTACCAGTGAGACACAGCAGTCTCTGTAGCTTGTGTACCAGTGAGACACAGCAGTCTCTGTAGCTTGTGTACCAGTGAGACACAGCAGTCTCTGTCGCTTTGTACCAGTGAGACACAGCAGTCTCTGTAGCTTGTGTACCAGTGAGACACAGCAGTCTCTGTAGCTTGTGTACCAGTGAGACACAGCAGTCTCTGTAGCTTGTGTACCAGTGAGACACAGCAGTCTCTGTAGCTTGTGTACCAGTGAGACACAGCAGTCTCTGTAGCTTGTGTACCAGTGAGACACAGCAGTCTCTGTAGCTTGTGTACCAGTGAGACACAGCAGTCTCTGTAGCTTGTGTACCAGTGAGAAACATCAATATCGGTTGCTTGTGTACCAGTGAGACACAGCAGTCTCTGTAGCATGTTTACCAGTGAGACACAGCAGTTTCGTTAGCTTGTGTACCAGTGAGACACAGCAGTCTCTGTAGCTTGTGTACCAGTGAGACACAGCAGTCTCTGTAGCTTGTGTACCAGTGAGACACAGCAGTCTCTGTAGCTTGTGTACCAGTGAGACACAGCAGTCTCTGTAGCTTGTGTACCAGTGAGACACAGCAGTCTCTGTAGCTTTTGTACCAGTGAGACACAGCAGTCTCTGTAGCTTGTGTAACAGTGAGACACAGCAGTCTCTGTAGCTTGTGTACCAGTGAGACACAGCAGTCTCTGTAGCTTGTGTACCAGTGAGACACAGCAGTCTCTGTAGCTTGTGTACCAGTTACACACAACAGTCTCTGTAGCTTGTGTACCAGTGAGACACAGCAGTCGCTGTAGCTTGTGTACCAGTGACACACAGCAGTCTCTGTGCTTGTGTACCAGTGAGACACAGCAGTCTCTGTAGCTTGTGTACCAGTGAGACACAGCAGTCTCTGTAGCTTGTGTACCAGTGAGACACAGCAGTCTCTGTAGCTTGTGTACCAGTGAGACACAGCAGTCTCTGTAGCTTGTGTACCAGTGAGACACAGCAGTCTCTGTCGCTTGTGTACCAGTGAGACACAGCAGTCTCTGTAGCTTGTGTACCAGTGAGACACAGCAGTCTCTGTAGCTTGTGTACCGGTGAGACACAGCAGTCTCTGTAGCTTGTGTACCAGTGAGACACAGCGGTCACTGTAGCTTGTGTACCAGCGAGACACAGCAGTCTCTGTAGCTTGTGTAACAGTGAGACACAGCAGTCTCTGTAGCTTGTGTACCAGTGAGACACAGCTGTGTCTGTAGCTTGTGTACCAGTGAGACACAGCAGTCTCTGTCGCTTGTGTACCAGTGAGACACAGCAGTCTCTGTAGCTTGTGTACCAGTGAGACACAGCAGTCTCTGTAGCTTGTGTACCAGTGAGACAGCAGTCTCTGTAGCTTGGGTAACAGTGAGACAAAGCAGTCTCTGTAGCTTGTGTACCAGTGAGACACAGCAGTCTCTGTAGCTTGTGTACCAGTGAGACACAGCAGTCTCTGTAGCTTGTGTACCAGTGAGACACAGCAGTCTCTGTAGCTTGTGTACCAGTGAGACACAGCAGTCTCTGTAGCTTGTGTACCAGTGAGACACAGCAGTCTCTGTAGCTTGTGTACCAGTGAGACACAGCAGTCTCTGTAGCTTGTGTACCAGTGAGACACAGCAGTCTCTGCAGCTTGTGTACCAGTGAGACAAGGCAGTCTCTGTAGCTTGTGTACCAGTGAGACAGCAGTCTCTGTAGCTTGTATAGCAATGAGAAACAGCATTCTCTGTAGCTTGTGTACCAGTGAGACACAGCAGTCTCTGTAGCTTGTGTACCAGTGAGACACAGCAGTCTCTGTAGCTTGTGTACCAGTGAGACACAGCAGTCTCTGTAGCTTGTGTACCAGTGAGACACAGCAGTCTCTGTAGCATGTGTACCAGTGAGACACAGCAGTCTCTGTAGCTTGTGTACCAGTGAGACACAGCAGTCTCTGTAGCTTGTGTACCAGTGAGACACAGCAGTCTCTGTAGCTTGTGTACCATTGAGACACAGCAGTCTCTGTAGCTTGTGTACCAGTGAGACACAGCAGTCTCTGTAGCTTGTGTACCAGCGAGACACAGCAGTCTCTGTAGCTTGTGTACCAGTGAGACACAGCAGTCTCTGTAGCTTGTGTACCAGTGAGACACAGCAGTCTCTGTAGCTTGTGTACCAGTGAGACACAGCAGTCTCTGTAGCTTGTGTACCAGTGAGGCACAGCAGTCTCTGTAGCTTGTGTACCAGTGAGACACAGCAGTCTCTGTAGCTGGTGTACCAGTGAGACACAGCACTCCCTGTAGCTTGTGTACCAGTGAGACACATCAGTTTCGGTAGCTTGTGTACCAGTGAGACACAGCAGTCTCTGTAGCTTGTGTACCAGTGAGGACACAGCAGTCTCTGTAGCTTGTGTACCAGTGAGACACAGCAGTCTCTGTAGCTTGTGTACCAGTGAGACACAGCAGTCTCTGTAGCTTGTGTACCAGTGAGACACAGCAGTCTCTGTAGCTTGTGTACCAGTGAGACACAGCAGTCTCTGTAGCTTGTGTACCAGTGAGACACAGCAGTCTCTGTAGCTTGTGTACCAGTGAGACACAGCAGTCTCTGTAGCTTGTGTACCAGTGTGACACAGCAGTCTCTGTAGCTTGTGTACCAGTGAGACACAGCAGTCTCTGTAGCTTGTGTACCAGTGAGACACAGCAGTCTCTGTGGCTAGTGTACCAGTGAGACACAGCAGTCTCTGTAGCTTGTGTACCAGTGAGACACAGCAGTCTCTGTAGCTTGTGTACCAGCAGGACACAGCAGTCTCTGTAGCTTGTGTACCAGTGAGACACAGCAGTCTCTGTCGCTTGTGTACCAGTGAGACACAGCAGTCTCTGTAGCTTGTGTACCAGTGAGACACAGCAGTCTCTGTAGCTTTTGTACCAGTGAGACACAGCAGTCTCTGTAGCTTGTGTACCAGTGAGACACAGCAGTCTCTGTAGCTTGTGTACCAGTGAGACACAGCAGTCTCTGTAGCTTGTGTACCAGTGAGACACAGCAGTCTCTGTAGCTTGTGTACCAGTGAGACACAGCAGTCTCTGTCGCTTGTGTAACTTTGAGACACAGCAGTCTCTGTAGCTTGTGTACCAGTGAAGACACAGCAGTCTCTGTAGCTTGTGTACCAGTGAGACACAGCAGTCTCTGTAGCTTGTGTACCAATGTGACACAGCATTCTCTGTAGCATATGTACCAGTGAGACACAGCAGTTCTGTAACTTGTTTACCAGTGAGACAGCAGTCTCTGTAGCTTGTGTACCAGTGAGACACAGCAGTCTCTGTAGCTTGTGTACCAGTGAGACACAGCAGTCTCTGTAGCTTGTGTACCAGTGAGACACAGCAGTCTCTGTAGCTTGTGTACCAGTGAGACACAGCAGTCTCTGTATCTTGTGTACCAGTGAGACACAGCAGTCTCTGTAGCTTGTGTACCAGTGAGACACAGCAGTCTCTGTAGCTTGTGTACCAGTGAGACACAGCAGTCTCTGTAGCTTGTGTACAGTGAGACACAGCAGTCTCTGTAGCTTGTGTACCAGTGAGACACAGCAGTCTCTGTAGCTTGTGTACCAGTGAGACACAGCAGTCTCTGTAGCTTGTGTACCAGTGAGACACAGCAGTCTCTGTAGCTTGTGTACCAGTGAGACCAGCAGTCTCTGTAGCTTGTGTACCAGTGAGACACAGCAGTCTCTGTAGCTTGTGTACCAGTGAGACACAGCAGTCTCTGTAGCTTGTGTACCAGTGAGACACAGCAGTCTCTGTAGCTTGTGTACAAGTGAGACACAGCAGTCTCTGTAGCTTGTGTACCAGTGAGACACAGCATTCTCTGTAGCTTGTGTACCAGTGAGACACAGCAGTCTCTGTGGCTTGTGTACCAGTGAGACACAGCAGTCTCTGTAGCTTGTGTACCAGTGAGACACAGCAGTCTCTGTAGCTTGTGTACCAGTGAGACACAGCAGTCTCTGTAGCTTGTGTACCAGTGAGACACAGCAGTCTATATAGCTTGTGTACCAGTGAGACACAGCAGTCTCTGTATCTTGTGTACCAGTGAGACACAGCAGTCTCTGTAGTTTGTGTACCAGTGAGACACAGCAGTCTCTGTAGCTTGTGTACCAGTGAGACACAGCAGTCTCTGTAGCTTGTGTACCAGTGAGACACAGCAGTCTCTGTAGCTTGTGTACCAGTGAGACACAGCAGTCTCTGTAGCTTGTGTACCAGTGAGACACAGCAGTCTCTGTAGCTTGTGTACCAGCGAGACACAGCAGTCTCTGTAGCTTGTGTACCAGTGAGACACAGCAGTCTCTGTAGCTTGTGTACCAGTGAGACACAGCAGTCTCTGTAGCTTGTGTACCAGTGAGACACAGCAGTCTCTGTAGCTTGTGTACCAGACGGGACACAGCGGTCACTGTACCTTGGGTGCAGTGAGACACAGCAGTCTCTGTAGCTTGTGTACCAGTGAGAACAGCAGTCTCTGTAGCTTGTGTACCAGTGAGACACAGCAGTCTCTGTAGCTTGTGTACCAGTGAGACACAGCAGTCTCTGTAGCTTGTGTACCAGTGAGACACAGCAGTCTCTGTAGCTTGTGTACCAGTGAGACACAGCAGTCTCTGTAGCTTGTGTACCAGTGAGACACAGCAGTCTCTGTAGCTTGTGTACCAGTGAGACACAGCAGTCTCTGTAGCTTGTGTACCAGTGAGACACAGCAGTCTCTGTAGCTTGTGTACCAGTGAGACACAGCAGTCTCTGTACCTTGTGTACCAGTGAGACACAGCAGTGTCTGTAGCTTGTGTACCAGTGAGACACAGCAGTCTCTGTAGCTTGTGTACCAGTGAGACACAGCAGTCTCTGTAGCTTGTGTACCAGTGAGACACAGCAGTATCTGTAGCTTGTGTACCCGTGTGACCCAGCAGTCTCTGTAGCTTGTGTACCAGTGAGACACAGCAGTCTCTGTAGCTTGTGTACCAGTGAGACACAGCAGTCTCTGTAGCTTGGCTAACAGTGAGACACAGCAGTCTCTGTAGCTTGTGTACCAGTGAGACACAGCAGTCTCTGTAGCTTGTGTACCAGTGAGACACAGCAGTCTCTGTAGCTTGTGTACCAGTGAGACACAGCAGTCTCTGTAGCTTGTGTACCAGTGAGACAGCGCAGTCTCTGTAGCTTGTGTACCAGTGAGACACAGCAGTCTCTGTAGCTTGTGTACCAGTGAGAACAGCAGTCTCTGTAGCTTGTGTACCAGTGAGACACAGCAGTCTCTGTAGCTTGTGTACCAGTGAGACACAGCAGTCTCTGTAGCTTGTGTACCAGTGAGAACAGCAGTCTCTGTAGCTTGTGTACCAGTGAGACACAGCAGTCTCTGTAGCTTGTGTACCAGTGAGACACAGCAGTCTCTGTAGCTTGTGTACCAGTGAGACACAGCAGTCTCTGTAGCTTGTGTACCAGTGAGACACAGCAGTCTCTGTAGCTTGTGTACCAGTGAGACACAGCAGTCTCTGTAGCTTGTGTACCAGTGAGACACAGCAGTCTCTGTACCTTCGGTACCAGTGAGAGACAGCAGTCTCTGTCGCTTGTGTACCAGTGATACTCAACAATCTCTGTAGCTTGTGTACCAGTGAGACACAGCAGTCTCTGTAGCTTGTGTACCAGTGAGACACAGCAGTCTCTGTAGCTTGTGTACCAGTGAGACACAGCAGTCTCTGTAGCTTGTGTACCAGTGAGACACAGCAGTCTCTGTAGCTTGTGTACCAGCGAGACACAGCAGTCTCTGTAGCTTGTTTACCAGCGAGACACAGCAGGTCTCTGTAGATTGTGTACCAGTGAGACACAGCAGTCTCTGCATCTTGTGTACCAGGGAGACACAGCAGTCTCTGCAGCTTGTGTAACACTGAGACACAGCAGTCTCTGTAGCTTGTGTACAGAGCCAGACACAGCAGTCCTTGTAGCTGTGTACCAAGTGAGACACACAGCAGTCTCTGTAGCTTGTGTACCAGAAAGACACAGCAGTCTCTTTTTCATGTGTACCAGCGAGACACAGCAGTCTCTGTAGCTTGGTTACCAGTGAGACACAGCAGTCTCTGTAGCTTTTGTACCTGTGAGACACAGCAGTCTCTGTAGCTTGTGTACCAGTGAGACACAGCAGTCTCTGTAGCTTGTGTACCAGTGAGACACAGCAGTCTCTGCAGCTTGTGTACGAGCGAGACACAGCAGTCTCTGTAGCTTGTGTACCAGCGAGACACAGCAGTATCTGTACCTTGTGTACCAGTGAGAAACAGCAGTCTCTGAAGCTTGTGTACCAGCGAGACACAGCAGTCTCTGTAGCTTGTGTACCAGCGAGACACAGCAGTCTCTGTAGCTTGTGTACCAGTGAGAAACAGCAGTCTCTGTAGCTTGTGTACCAGTGAGACACAGCAGTCTCTGTAGCTTGTGTACCAGTGAGACACAGCAGTCTCTGTATCTTGGGTACCAGTGAGACACAGCAGCTTTGTATCTTGGGTACCAGTGCGACACAGCAGTCTCTGTAGCTTGTTTACCATTGAGACACAGCAGTCTCTGTAGCTTGTGTACCAGCGAGACACAGCAGTCTCTGTAGCTTGGGTAACAGTGAGAAACAGCAGTCTCTGTAGCTTGTGTACAGTGAGGACACAGCGTCTCTGTAGTCTCTTGTGTACCAGTGAGACCACAGCGGTCTCTGGCGTTGTGTCCAGTGAGACACAGCTGTTCTCTTGTAGCTGTTGTACCAGTGAGACACAGGAGTCTTTTTATCTTTGTAGCATTGAGTATACTGTGAGACACAGCAGTCTCTGTTGACTGGTGTCCAGTGAGACACAGCAGGTCTCTGTAGCTTGTGTACAGTGAGACACTGAGTGTCTGTAGCTTGTGTAACAGTGACGACACAGCACGTCTCTGTATCTTGTGTACTGTGAGCACAGCTTTCTCTTTAGCTTGTCTATCAGCGAGACACAGCAGTGTCTGTAGTTTATATACCAGTGAGACACAGCAGTCTCTGTACCTTCGGTACCAGTGAGATACAGCAGTCTCTGTAGCTTGCGTACCAGAGAGACTCAGCAGTCTCTGTAGCTTGTGTACCAGTAAGACACAGCAGTCTCTGGTTCTTGTGTACAAGACGAGAGACAAGCAGTCTCTGTAGCTTGGGTACCAGAGAGACAAGCAGTCTCTGTAGCTTGTGTACCAGAGAGACACAAGAGTCTCTGTAGCTTTTGTACCAGTGAGACACTGCAGTCTCTGTAGTTTGTGTATCATTGAGATACATCAGTTTCGGTAGCTTGTGTAACAGTGAGACACAGCAGTCTCTGTAGCTTGGCTACCAGCGAGACACAGCAATCTCTGAGCTTCTTGTAACAGCGAGACACAGCAGTTCTTGTAGCTGTGTTACCAGTGAGACACAGCAGTCTCTGTGCTTGTTTAACCAGCGAGGCACAGCAGACTCTGTAGCTTGTGTACCAGGGAGACAACAGCAGTCTAAGTAGCTTGTGTACCAGTGTGTCACAGCAGTCTCTGTAGCTGGTGTACCAATGAGAAACAGCAGTCTCTGTAGATTGGGTACCAGTGAGACACAGCAGTCTCTGTAGCTTGTGTAACTTTGAGACACAGCAGTCTCTGTAGCTTTGTAACCAGTGAGACACAGCAGTGTATGTAGCTTGTGTATCAGTGAGACACAGCAGTCTCTGTAGCTTTGTGTTCCAGTGAGATACAGCAGTCTTGTACTTGTGTACGAGTGAGACACAGCAGTCTCTAATAGTTGCGTAACCAGCGAGACACAGCAGTCTCTGTTCTTGTGTACCAGCGTTGACCAGCAGTCTCTGAAGCTTGTGTACCAGTGAGACACAGCCAGTCTTGTCGCTTGTGGTACCAGTGAGACACAGCAGTCTCTTATTGTGTACGAGTGAGACTCAGCTGTCTCTATGCTTGTGTACAGCGAAGAAAACAGCAGTCTTGTCGCTGTGTTGTACCAGCGTGTCACAGCAGTCTCTGCTAGCTTGTGTACCAGCGAGACACAGCAGTCTCTGTATCATGTGCATCAGTGAGACACAGCATTCTCCTGTAGCTTGTGTAACTGTGAGACACAGCATGTCTCTGTCGATTGGTGTAAGTGAGACACAGCAGTCTCTGAAGCTTGTGTACCAGTGAGTGACACAGCAGTCTCTTCGCTTGTGTACCAGTGAGGATACAGCAGTCTCTGTAGCTTGTGTACCAGTGAGACCAGCAGTCTTGTAGTCTGTGTACAGCGAGGCACAGCAGGTCTCTGTACTGTAGTACCAGTGAGAGAACACAGCAGTCTCTGTAGCTTGTCTACCAGTGAGAAACAGCGTCTCTTGTCGCTTGTGTACCAGTGGACACAAAGCAGTCTCTGTAGCTTGGGTAACAGTGAGACACAACAGCCTCTGTAGCTTGTGTACCAGTGAGACACAGCAGTCTTTGCAGCTTGTGTATCAGCGAGACACAGCAGTCTCTGTAGCTTGTGTACCACTGAGACACAGCAGTCTCTGTAGCTTTTGTACCAGTGAGACACAGCAGTCTCGGTAGCTTGCGTACAAGTGAGACAGAGCAGTCTCTTTAGCTTATGTACCAGTGAGACACAGCAGTCTCTGTAACTTGGGTACCGTGAAGACACTTGTGTACCC